>NW_016217519.1:0-1616 GCF_001687245.7 Rhagoletis zephyria | reverse complement strand
CTCGGGATTAGTCCCGGGATTTAGATATTCATTACTTTTCAACAACGTCAATCGAAAAAATTGCTTCTATCAAATCTATCATAAAATAAAAAATATATTAATGCGTTTGAAACCTGCTTTTTTATTTAAAGTGGCTTTTTTATTTTTTCGCTCTCACGTCAGGATTTATTTTCTTCTTTGAAATATTTTCTTTCTTTAGAATTAAAAAAAAATTTAAATTTTTTGGATTCATAAGGACGAATAGGTAAGTTTTTAGGCTGATAAAGTTAGAAGGATAAAACTAGAGGATGTTATCAAGTTTATATAAGTCCTTAACTTATAGTTTTATCAAAGGCAAATATTGCAAATATTTTAAAAGGATATTTTCAATACTTTCTAGTCCTTATGTACCAAAAAATTTAATCTATTTAAATTATACAGAATTTTCTATTTGATTCGATACCCATAATTCTTCTTTAAGCACATTTCACTGATTTTTTTAAAATCATTTTTGGATTACTGAAGTCAGAGTGAAAAACTAAGCAAGCAATTTTATTATAATTGGCCCATGGTTTCGCGAATGTATTGATTTTTGTGTGTAAAATTTACTACTTATCGCAGGACGTTATATGTATAATGAGCTAGACATTTATAAAAAAATATTAGTTATTAAATAAAAAAAGAAATATAGGTTATACTGGTCAAGAAAATGAAGTTTCTATTATTTCCATAAGTGCAAATTACATATCCTGATAATCCCGAGATTATATGCCAAGAATCCCGGGATTTTCGGGATTTAAATAAGGCCGGGATCCCGGGATTAACATTCCTAGGGCACACTCAGCTATAACCGGGCTATGCAGTTTGAACAGAAATGTTTACATACAGTTTTCACGTCCGCAAAACGAATATTTCATCTATTTTTTTATATTTTTGACCAGGACAAAAGATCTGGACCGCTTGGCCTGTAGATATGCAGACGGTTTTTTTTTTTGGAAAAGCGTTGCCACCTGTTGAACAATTATATTAAAATTATTTAATAATCCAAAAAGCCATCATAGCCGCACCGTTAGTTCGATTTTCCAAAATTAGGTGCCACCTTTTCAAAAATTATATTTAAATTATTAAAAAAAAATCAATTATTACAAAATGGGTATCAATCGAAATGGTTGTGATAAGCTTTGTTTTATGGGAGCCAAACAAAAGGGGTTGCAGGTAGTAGTTTGAAAATATTTTGAAGAGGGTTGCNATGTTTTGAGGTGTCGTAAGATGATTACCACCAGTTCGAAAAGTTGAATTCAAGTCAGATATTTTAAAGAGTCTGAAACTGGGAATTATTTTAGCCTTTGTGAAATTTATTCCAGAAGGACAATATGATTAGTTATGACACCTTTTGAATCACCCAAATGCATTTATATGTTGAAAATTCGTACATACTCTTCGCATGTATGTACAATCGAGGTTCATAGGTCGGAACATACATACATACATATTTACGTACAAACATACATACAAAAGTAAATACCGTCATTTAAGTACCCTGCCCTTAACTCTAAAACTCAAATCAATGTTTAAACAACGAACAGTAGCCATTCTTAACCTTGACAACTAAATTAAATACATACATACTTTGTTGG
>NW_016217518.1:0-1616 GCF_001687245.7 Rhagoletis zephyria | reverse complement strand
ACATAGCCCCCATACCTTAAGGTAAGACGTATTCTACGTCAAAATTATGGTTGAGGATGGATATGCCTCCCAAATGTGTGCTTAATTACACTGTAGGGAAAATCGCAGTCGTACAAGGCCGCACTCGTACATAGTTGTACATGGCGTATGAGTAACATTTTCCATGGTGAAGTAAAATTTTTTTTTATTAACCGATTTCCAAAAAAGGAGGTTATCAGTTCGTCGGAATATTTTTTTTTTTTTTTTTTATGTATGTTACCGCATAACTTTGGACCACGTCAACCGATTTCGATAATTCTTTTTGCATCGGAAAGGTAGTGTCTCGGAGGTGGTCCCGATCAGTGGAGCATGAGATATATATATATATAAACTTTTTTTCTATATGAGAGTTGAAGTCGGTTTTTTTTTGCTAAAAATTACTTGTTCGCAATGCAAACTTAAAATGAGAATAAGTGTACCGGGACGTAGTTTTCAAGTAAGTGCAAAAGGACCAGGTTGCATACTAGTAACTTGTTATGCTGACCTGGACCACTTCAAATGTAAAAAAAACTGATATATGTATGTGTTGACCGTTCGTTGGATTACAAAAAATCAGGTGTCAAATGAAAATGATTGGTCTCTAGAAAATCACTAATGACTTATTTTTTGAAAAGGGTTGCCATCTGTTAAGAAAATTACTATATTCAACCCTGAGAAAACTGACCTTATGCTTTTCACAAATAAAACAAAATTACCTCATCAATTTACTAAACCAAAGTTCTGAGGAACGGAACTGGATCTGACAAACAAGGTGAAATACCTTGGAGTTGTTCTTGATCCCAAACTTAACTGGAAACCAAGCAATGAAGAACGTGCTATGAAGGTCATGGTGGCTTTCTATGCAGCCAAGAGAAAGTTGGGCAACAGATGGGGTTTGAAACCAAGAATTGTGCACTGGATGTACACGGCTATAGTCTGACTCATAATCTATTACGAGGCGCTGGTCTGGGGCCAGCCCTTACTAGGGATTCTGTAGTTAAAAAGCTAAGCAGAATTCAAAGGTCGCTAGCGTAACCGAAGCTACGTCTTGAACACATTCCTTGACTTATTACCCATATTATGGGTTCACCATAAACCCCGTTCGAAATTCCCAAGCCGCAGTGACAGGAATCTGAAAAATTTCGGGTTCTTTCCGGATTTAATTGTCTTTACGGATGGGTCAAAGATGGAATGCGGGGTTGTTACAGGGGTTTTCATTGAGCAATCTAACCTAAAGTTATCCATCTGCCGACAGAATAAGCAAGTGTTTTCCAGGGCGAAACGTTTGCTATTTATTAAGGGGGCAGTAAGGTACATCAAAGAGAATGTACTCGCGAGAACGCAGGTGAACAACCTCTCGGATAGCCAAGGGAGATTAAGACAAAATTACTGAGATTTCTGAGTTCTGGGTGATCTACGACACACTTAAAATCAAAGCTCTTTGTGAAGGACTTGCTATTTCCAATAGGCGCCAGTCTGCACAGAAGGGAACGACTGGCGTACTGGTTCTAAACTATGCTGCGCCAGTTTGGACGCCGGGCACTAGTTAGCCGCAGTGGACGAAGCTACAGACTTGTCAGAACGCCGCACTCCGGACA
>NW_016217517.1:0-1616 GCF_001687245.7 Rhagoletis zephyria | reverse complement strand
TGATTTGCTGTTGCCAACTTTTTTTTGTCGTTTCTGCTGACCATGATGATGAATGTTTGGTTTGGTTTGTGCCCCGTCTAGATTGACCAGACCGAGGCAAAGTTGTNTTTTTTTGTCGTTTCTGCTGACCATGATGATGAATGTTTGGTTTGGTTTGTGCCCCGTCTAGATTGACCAGACCGAGGCAAAGTTGTGTTTAGTGTCAAAAAGCGAAAGTTGAGCAAAAACCTCAGTGTGACTCTAGAAACGGAAACGAGCACCAGCAGTTAGTCTTGTAGTCTGCTGCATTGAATTTTGGGTGTGTTGTAATAGAAAAATAGAAAAAACGAAGCGATTTTCAAAGAACCGGAACTTGACTTTGTCTTCCAGTTTGTTGGAAATTACCAGGGAGAAAGTTAATTTCCGGGCAGAAGTTAGTCAGTGCTGGAGATTCAATTTTTCTTCCTGGAGTTTGAGGTTTTGCTGCTGCTGCTGCTCATCTCAATCAATTTGCTGCTGCTGCAGCATTGATTGATTTCATTCTTTTGATTTTAGTTTGTTGATAAGGAAGGAAAAACATGTGTCTTCTTGTTTGGGCCTAAAAGAGAGTGATGATGATGTGCTTTATTCTTAGATGATCTCGAATAAATGGAAATAAAAATGTGTTTTTGATCAAACTTTTGTTGCTTTGCTAACTAATTTTTTACCTTTTGTCATTTCACAGATTTTTTGCTATCTACCTAAATAATAGCCAATGGCCACCATCTTCTCAACTAATTCCTGATTGTGAAACAAGACAAAATTGACGACGAAAGCGGAGAGGTCCCCTCTAAAATGAAATAAAATGGTAAGTGCTACTTATTTCTTTTTTCATTCAAACACACACACACTTGCTACTTCCTTTTGCAAACTTAATTTGCTCAACTACTAGGTTTTCAATTCTACTCGCCTATTTATTTATTTGTGTTAGACACACTTGCCAGGTTTAAAAATCCTGTATCCTGCTGTAGCAGCGGCAGTAGCAGCGGTAAATCTCGAAGCACTCATTTGGGAGCTGTTAAGATTGAATTTGCTCGGATTTAGCGTGGCTTTTGTGTTGCAAGTAGTGTAGGATCCATTTTCTCTATCCACTTTCCCTGCCGCCTCTAGGCTCTTTCTCTTTCTCTTGTTCAGTCTTTGAGCACTTAGGTAGTGAGGGGAGGGATAATAAATGGGTCATCATAAATAATAATTCGGATAGTTTTCGACTTTGTGAAGAGAGTGAGCTTTTGAGTGGTGGACCCCTCTGCCTGTAGGCAATCTCGGCTGCTGCTGCTGCTGAAAAGAGTACTCTTCTATGTGTTCACTTTTCGACTACTCACTTTACTTTACTTTCTAAAGTAAATCTCCAAAAGTGGAAGCAGGAAACGGTGGTGGTGGTGGCCACAAAGTTGCTGCTGCTGCTGTTGGATCAACTTGATACCACTTTTTAGATTCTCTCGGCTAGAATCCCCGCTCTCTCTCTCTCTCTCTCTTTATTTTCTGACGTCATTTGTCTTTAGTGTCTGCTAGTTTTCTTCTTGCCCAGCCATTCTAGCACTTTTAAGCTCTCCGATTTCGCGCCCGAAAACTCGCTGGACGATGGCCATCACCATCAC
>NW_016217516.1:0-1616 GCF_001687245.7 Rhagoletis zephyria | reverse complement strand
ACAAAATTGTATGCGTGCTTATTTAAAGAAGAGGCTCTATACTATACTTATTAGCACCAGCTCAAAACTAACCACATTTTTTCTAGCCCGGAGGTGACCCTTTTTGAACTATCAAAGAACTGTTGTTATATGAACTGTTTCAGAACCATCTAAGCCAGAGTCGCTCAGAACAAGTTCAAAAGTTCTGCAGAGGGTGACAATTGTCACTTCGTAGGACATCGCCATGTTAAAAAAGACAGTTGCAAGCATTGAGTTGGGATAGATGAAGAACCAGTACCGTCCCTTTTCAGGCTAGCTCAGCGNATAGCACACACATATACACAAACATATGTATAAAGACGAACTATTTTGTATATCCTTACACACATACATACATATGTATGCAGAGTTAAATAAATCAGTTTTCACGCCGGTTTAAAGATTTACGCCGCGCCGCATACGAAAATGTGACAGCGAAAGCTCATTTCAGCCGAATAGTAAATACAAAGCTCTAATATTGACAGATATTTAATTTTTCACATGCTTAGCGATAATAAATTACTTTTTTTTGCGACATTGTTATTGATGTTTTTTTTTGCGTCGATAGAAATAAATAAAGTTACATAGGAGTAATTATTAGTAGTAGTTATAAAAACCAGAGCCCTGCAGTGAAATGCCCAATTAATTAATCAACATTCTAGTAGATAAACTAGTAAACATGATATTAGGGTTCACTATTTTATTAGTTGATATGAAATAAATAAATTTGATAAAATAATGAAAATAAAAATGTGTGTGTTTTCACTGGCCAAATATATAAGCTAATGACCCCAAAGGATATGTTCGCCGTCCACGTATTCGTTCCATATCCTCGGATTATAATCTAATACCAATTTCGAAGAAAATGCAAAGGAATAAATATTTAAATTTATAACTCCAAATCTGGCGTTTATAAATACATGTTTATTTAAACATTTCAACCTCACCGCAATATTATTTTTAAATGTATATTAAAAATTGAGCTCCCTACCTAATGTTTTTTTATTATCAACAAGCACTTAATTAAATTCCATGAAGAGGAAACAAACGCCGCTTTGATTTGTTGGAATATAAAATGTCTAATTGAATTTTTTTTTTATTAAATGTATAACCGGTTAATGTAATGGAAAACGTTTGTATTACAAATATATTTAAATTTCTTTCGTTTGAAAAATTCAGCTGTGAGAAACTACGATAACTTTTCATCAGAAATCTTAAAATGCAGTAATTGGTTATAAAACTAATAAAAGAAATAATATTCCCAAGATCAATTAAAAATATTTGAATATTGGTTGCATTCGTACAGAAATTATATGCGTAAACAAATCTACATTTTCTGTAATGAATTCAATCGATATCAAAGTTATACGGATGAAAATGTGCATACGAACCGAATTTTTCATAATGCATAGTGTAGACGATATAGTACTAGAACTTGATATGGAGATACATGAAATTAATAGCATACAAGTGCCTCTAAACTCTCAGTGATTTTTGAGCATTTTTTTGTCGACTGTTTTGTGTAGGTTTTTCTATGTAACCATGTCTACTTTATATGGGAAAAATTCGCACCAAGTTTGAAACTTTTATTTTTATAG
>NW_016217514.1:0-1616 GCF_001687245.7 Rhagoletis zephyria | reverse complement strand
ATGAAATCGAATTGATAACCTGGTCATTTCTAAATTAGCAAAAAAAAAAAAACACTAAGGTAAAAGAAAAAGTAAAGTACACAAGCGAATACGTAAATGAAAACTGCATAAACGTTTCCAACTTTGTAATGGCCTGAGCAGCCGCAACCAACCAGCCAAGCAATCCGCAGTTTCAACGTGAAACCACCATGAACAGCTGTTATTGCCAAAGCTCTTAAACACTTCCCACAACTCGCTTTTCATACACTCTCCGCACTACACAGGAAGCAGCAACAGCAGCAGCAGCAGCAAAAAGAAAAAGTTCAAAAGCCGGTGGTAAAAATAATTTTATACTTCTGACATTATGTTGCGTGTAAAGGTAAAAAGAACGCGGCAAGACTTTGGTCCTAAAAATGTACAACAGCCAAGTGTTTGAAGGCCGACTGCTGGGCGAGTAGGCTGCAGGGGGTTTGTTACCGTAGTAAATATGTATGCGGGTACGTAGAATTACTTAAGCTTTGATATGCAATATCGCCTTAAAGTCAAAATGGCAACTTTGTAGTCGGCGAACTTGCAAAGTATGTATACAGTATCTTACCTTACAGGCAGATTTCTTCGCTAAGTTTCTAGTGTCAATCCAAATTTATTTACGGTCGAAAATTTATTTATTTTTTTGCATTCAGCTAAGTAAATCGGTAGGTAGTTGTTGTGGGCAGCGCAAGAAAGCCGAGTTTTAAGTACTTCTTAAATACTTAATTATTTTACTGGGCGGCAACATAGATTTAATAAATTTTAGTTGTGGTTAAATATTGGCATTCAACATTTTAAATAATCTACTCTCTGTTAACTTGGAGGTGACTATCACCACTCGCTGGTTGCTAGGAAATACTTTTTATATTTTGACGCAAAAATAAATATTAAAGTTTTCATTTATAAAAACTTAGCTTAAGGTTTAAATGTCTTAGGGCCGTTTTCCCAAATTTTGTTCTTTAAAAAAATATGTTTTAAGGGCAGATGAATTTTAAAATCTAGTTGAGAAAATTGCGCTTAAAGTTTCTAGTATCCAGGAAAAGTTAAAAAAAAATCCAAAAGGTACCGAAAACTCACGCCTGATGCCGTACAGTTCAACACAAAGGAATTACGAATGATGGCAAAAGTTCCAAGAAATTTCACAAATAATACCGAAAATTCCCGAGGAAATAGTAAACGATTCCGAAAAATAAAACAAAAAAATATTTCGTAATTTTCCAAACTTTTCTGAATAACAAAAATTTCGTTAACCAAACATGAAGTATAGCGAAAAACTCCGGCAAGTACTAAAAGAAGTCCGAAAAACGCATGAAAATCCCACAAAAATACCGAAAAGTCCAGAAGGAATACCGAAATATTCGGAAAAATAAAACACAAATCACCCCGAAAAATGCAGAATAAAGCAAATAAAAATACTAAGCGTTCCTGAAAACTACCGAAAAATTGCGTTATCTTCTGCAAAACAATCCTCAAAGTTATCGAAATTATTCCATAAGATTTCAAACGAGAAACCACAAAGCATTCACAGAAATTCGAAAAGATACAATAAAATATCTCTAAAAATTTAATTAAATATAATTTAAAAAGTCTCAAGCGTTTCTTAAAAA
>NW_016217513.1:371-1616 GCF_001687245.7 Rhagoletis zephyria | reverse complement strand
TTGTTTCGTTTGTGGATAAATTGCGTGAAATTAAGTAATTCAAGTTGAGAGGAGAACTCAATTTTGTCAGAGTCAAAAAGGTCATTCAATTATAAGAGAATAAATGAGTGAAAATTATATTGTTGATGAAAATTTTTAATCTGTAAGAAAGGGAAGAAAATTACTTGACTTCGAATGTGAATTTTCGAGGCGAGAAATTAATTGTTCTCTCGGCCTAAGCGAATTTTTGTTATGTCATCATATGCAAAAATGTATACATCAGTAAATATTAAGAATGTAAAAATGTATGAGATAGATGGAGGTTGTTGGAAACAGCGAAAACTGTCAGACGCTGTAATAGCCGTCAAAATGAATTTTACAGTTCTTTAGTGAGACGTGAAAATCATATATGAAATCCATTTTGACCAGAGATTATGAAAGCGTTTACACTACAAAGATTGAAACCCACCTAATAATAAAGAAGAAAAGTAAGAAGATATCTCTATCGTTGTTCTTCAAGAAGAAAACCTTCTTACTTTCAATGAAATCAAGTAGGATTTCTTCCTAACTAAAATGTAAAAATAGTCGTTGAAAAAAAAATTATAAAAAGTTGTGTATGGATCCCACACAAACTTCTTCCTATAACCTGTATTGCCATATTCTTTGATTTTTTTCTGTATGGCAATGGACAGTTATTTCAATCTTAATCCAAATCTCAATCCGAATCTTGATTATAATCTCAATCTTAGTCTTAATCTTAACCTTAATGTTAGCCTCAATCTTAAACCAAATCTTAAATGTAGTCTTAATCTTTATCATAATCATAATCTTAATCTAGATCCTAATCATATTCGTAATCTAAATCTTAATCTTAATTTGAATAATAATTTCATTCTCGATCCTAACCTTATTCTTTGTCTTAGTCGTAATCACAATCTTAATTTAAATCTTAACCATAATCGTAATCTTCTTCTTAATCTTAATTTTAATTTTACTTTTATTCTCAATCTTATCCTTAATCTTTATCTTAATCGTAATCTAAATCCTAATCGTAATCATAATCTTAATCATGATCTTAACGTTAATCTTGATCTTAATCCAAATCTTAATATTAATCTTAATCTTAACCTTTATCGTAATCTAAATCTTAATATTAATCATGATCATAATCCTAATCTTAATCAAAATATTACTCTTAATTTTAATCGTAATGTTTATCCTAATTTTAATCTTAATTTTATTCTCAATCTTAACCTTAATCTTAAT
>NW_016217513.1:0-358 GCF_001687245.7 Rhagoletis zephyria | reverse complement strand
TCTTAATCTTATTCTTAATCTATATCTTTATCCTAATATTAATCAAAATCTTAATCTTATCCTTAATCATAGTCTTAATAATAATCTTAATCTTAATGTTATTCTTAATCCTAATTTTAATCTTAATTGTAGTCTTAGTCCTAATCTTCAAGCACAAAGAAGTTTTATTTAAAAAATTTGCGATAACCTGTCCGGGAACCCAAGACCTACTGAGTGGACGTTTACGGTCCTACCTACTCGGCTACAATGGTCACCTTGGCGACACCAACCTATTTACATAATAATATGAATTTAAAATGAATTCAAGAAGACATTTCAAAAAATTAAGAAAAGTTTATTTTTAAATGATGCAATTAAG
>NW_016217512.1:0-1616 GCF_001687245.7 Rhagoletis zephyria | reverse complement strand
AATTATGGTTCACTAAAGAGCTTAAAAAATTGGAAAATAAAAAGTCGCATTCTTTTAAACTGTATAAAAGAACGGGCTCACACAGTGATTACGTAAAGTACTCAGTTTTGCGACATAGCTACTTTGCATTAAATAAGAAATGTTATTATTCATATTTATGTAAAATTAAGAAGAATTTAATTAACAATCCTAAATCATTTTATGGTTTCGTAAATTCAAAGCGTAAGGTACATGGTTTTCCGTCCGCTATACATTACCGCAACACTGTATCTAGCGACAGNATTCCAGTAATATCTTCCGATGAAGTTTTACACTCTTTAAAAACCTTAAAAGCGTCATTTAGGCCTGGACCTGATCATATTCCGACCTGTTTTCTTAAAAACTGCGCTGAGAACATCTGCGAGCCTTTAACAACTCTATTCAATTTGTCACTTAAACATGGCGTTTTTCCGTCAGCCTGGAAGGAGTCTTTCATAATACCACTTCACAAAAACGGCAGCAGGTCGTCTATAGAAAACTATCGAGGCATAGCGAAACTCTCCGCTATCCCCAAATTATTCGAAGCAATTATTGTTAACCAGCTGACATATTCTATATCTTCTTTAATTTCACAATCTCAACACGGGTTTTCTAAAGGAAAATCTACTATGACTAATTTATTGGAGTTTACAACTCATGTCTCAAACGGTTTTAGAGAAAATGCTCATACCGACGTAATTTACACCGATTTCAGTAAAGCTTTTGACAAAGTATGTCACTCGTTACTCATCCGTAAACTCGACCTAATCGGCTTTCAGCCCAGTCTTCTTCAATGGATCTCATCTTACCTCTCTGATAGAACACAAAGAGTTATTGTTAATAATTGTTCTTCCAACATCATTAAAGTTTCTTCAGGAGTTCCTCAGGGAAGCCACCTTGGTCCGATTCTGTTCCTGATATTCATTAATGATATTTCTTCTATAATAAAACATTCAAAAATTTTAATGTATGCCGATGATGTGAAACTTTTTAAAACATTGTCCTCTATCGAAGAAAGGTCTTTGTTACAAGCGGATCTGAACAACGTGGTTAGTTGGTGTAATACAAACTATATGCCACTAAACCTTCAAAAATGTAAAGTTATGTGTTTCTCTCGGAGGGCTGTTCAACCAGCTGTTTATTCAATATCAAATTATAATCTGGAGCAGGTATCCAATTTTGTCGATCTTGGTATCACAATGGATTCCAAACTCAATTTCAACCATCATATTAATGTTACAGTCAATAAAGCCAAAGGCGTTTTTGCATTTGTAAGGCGATGGTCAAAAGAGTTCAAAGATCCTTATGTTACAAAAGCTCTTTTTACCAGTTTAGTTAGACCTATACTAGAATACGGATCTATTGTTTTATTGTTTGTTTTGTATTAATGGTCAAAATCGCGGTATTCAAACATACGAACCAAACATTCGCTTTGATATTTCGAAAGCCAACTTTAAAAAACTGATTAAAGAATTGTCTAAATTGTCGTGGCCTATATACAAAGAAAAGGTTGAGCAAAACGTTGCACATTTTAATTTTACTGTACATCAATTACACTGTACGGCAAAATCAACTTTTTTTCTGGGTATTGGACCAAA
>NW_016217511.1:0-1616 GCF_001687245.7 Rhagoletis zephyria | reverse complement strand
GGACTGTTCCCTTTTTTATTTCGATCTGGCATCTCTAGTGCTTTCGAGATATCAAGACTATGGTTCGCGTAATCTTCAGAGAAAAGATCCTTCTACTCGGCACCCATGTAGGCAAAGCGAAATCAAGGGCGCCCAGGAACACAATTTAAGAACCTTTCTGCACTCGAAGTTTTTTGTTCTCGTTCAAAACTCAAAGTTGAACAAAATTTATCTTATGCGTTCATTGAACTTAAAATAAAAGAAAGGTGTTAGATTTCGAATACTTAATCCACGTTCGCTTACATTGTTGCCTGTGACACAATTGCTAGCTGCAGTCTGGGTCGTCAAACGAAATCAATCGATTTAAACCACAAACATTTACTTCCTGTGTAAATGATACTAAACAAATACAAATGCATTCAATGAATTGTGGTTTATAGAAGAAGTTTTTTTTCCAAAAAGAATATTCAATATAGTTGCATAAGCAAAGGCGCGTAGAAAAGGGAACATAGCTGGTGGTTAAAATGCATCAAATGCCGGCAAAGCCGATGCTAAACGCAAACGCCAAATTTTCACTTGACTTTGGACTTTTTTTCGCCAAATTGTCTTGAAAGGCATCGAATTTTGTTCATAAAAAGTTGCTAAAAAAGTCCGTAATGGAAGCGTGGCGCCATAAAGCAATATTAGACCGCATAAATAAACATTGTAAGATTTCCTGCAATGGTTCGGGGGACAAGTTTCTATAGATTCCCCTTTAAATGCATATTTTTTTCGCTGACACTGTTAGAATTCCCAGCAGCAGCACTGTCATCTAGCATTACGCACTCGAAGTGCTCAAACAAATAAACACTAATTGCGTTGTTCTACTGCCACGAAAGTGCACTTGAAAGGTGTTGGCACTCCACCGCCCGACCGACCGCCCGGCCGATCGACCGACTAACTGACTGAGTGTCTAGCTAGTTTGCCTACCGACACACGGCTTGCGAGTAGCGCTCGCTTGCGATGGCTGTCACTTCATACACTTTGTTGTGAGCCACAGCAACCATCAACTGATGCACGCCATCCAACTGCAATGCACTGCAATGTACACAACTCCAAAGTACATACTTTGCACAGCTGTTGCAGTCAAGGCTGGTTCTAAAGTGCCGCCTGCGACGAGAACCTTCAGCAAGACTCATATTTGTGGCACAAAGTCTGTATTTATTTTACTAAAAAAAGAAAAATAATTCAAATAAAAAAACGTAAGCTGTAAGCACGCAATCAACTTAGTCGCGACTAAGCTTCTTGGCTTCACATTCTCTATTTAGTTGTTGCAGGATGCTGCTGCTGCTATGCATCAAATTGTTGTGGGAGTGTGCCTCATTTTTCACCCTACATTCACTTCGCTCAGCTCAGCTCTTTTAAGCGATTTCTGCCACATTTTGTGTTATAAAAATAAAATTTTTTTGCGCGTGGCATCTGCACCTAGCCGCAGCTCCGCCGTTCGTCACTATTCTCTCCCAGTCACTCGACACGTTGATATGTATGTTCGTTCGCATTACCTTGGTCGAATAAGCGCAAATAATTATTTTAACGAGCGTTCATGATAGCCACAACCAAGCAGCCGGCAGCTAGTAGCACAACTATTCGATGCATAG
>NW_016217510.1:0-1616 GCF_001687245.7 Rhagoletis zephyria | reverse complement strand
TACGTTTGAATACGTTTGTAGAAGTTTGGTTGCAGATTCTAGAAGGAAACGATAGTCCATCTCCAAAAATTTATGAGAGACTCAGAGGAAAATTAATAACACGAGGACAAAGGATATGTTCTGTGTTTTTTTTTCGCCATCTGCTGTTTACCTCTTCAAACAGACCTAACTGACCAAGGTGGTACCTTAACCCAGGGGTTCTTAAACTTTTAAGATGATGGAACCCTTACTAAACCCCTTTAATTTTATGGAGTCCCACATCAAATTACAGTGCAATTAAAATATGAATAAAAACTTTTACTAGAAATAGTATACATACTTTAAATTTTAATGTGAAGAAAGAAATTGTTTCACTGTTATTAATTATTGTATAAAATAGTAGTTCGATATAATGTCTGAAAACTGCATGCGCATTTCTGGGGTAGCATCCAATTTCGACTTGAATTTTTTTTTTTTTTTAAGCTGAAACCCCTGTTTGCAGAGTACGCTGTGACAGAAGGAAGCAAAGTTTAGATGGCCTTTTTGGCGACTTCATGATATTTACTCTTGACACTAAATCTAAACTCTTTCAGAGACACAGATTAAAATGTGTGTTTCAATGTCGAAGTACTCTGGAGATCTATGAATGCTTCGTAAATGGATTTTGTACCAAACCAATATTACTACTACCATCCGAAAAATAATCTAACTAAGATTTCAGGTTATTTACCAAGTGCCTAGTTATGACATTTCACATTTCATTTGGCAATTCATCGCGTTCCTTGTAGAAAGTTGTATATAACCCTTTAGCTACAGCGGCCAACAACACATACTGGTTAGAAAAAAATAAGCTAGCAAGCGCCAGCTCAAGGCTCTTATGTAGGTATGGCACTCAGTACGGTAATCATACCAACTACGAGTACTTACATATGTATGTGTACTTGAAAATAGATAATTGCGTTTCGGTCAAGCTGTTTATAGAACTTTTCTTTCTGTGTGCAACTCAAACCGACCGCCGTGCTTATTCATACTAAAATTAATCTCGCGGAACCCCGGTGACTTTTCTATGGAACCCTTGGATTCCGCGAAACACACTTTAAGAAACTCTGCCTTAACCTACAGTGTTCCAACATCAAACCAAAAAGAATTCTTACTCTCATTCGCATATAATAAATATAATAAGCAATTGCTCAGAGACGTCCCGCAATCGAATTACACATTTCTTGGATTGCTTTCTCCCTTGCACCATTTGCTGGGGTATACATAATGTGACCAACCGTACTTCTTTCAGAAGTACAGTACTTCTTTTTTCGCTATTGTACTTCGTACTTCGAAGTACAGTCAAATGTACTTCTTTGCGATATTTTGTACTTCTCTGATCTTCTGGATGATCGTCACATGGCCTGGGCGATAAATTCTTTCAAACCATTAACAATTTCGCGTTTAAACCTACTTAATAAGGCTTACCTACCGCTCACTTCGTGACAGAACTGTCGCGGCGGAGTGGTGGTCGTCTGCACTCAGTGCAAAGTCAATAGGAGCACTCCACAAGGTGGGGTTCCCTCTCCCCTGCTCTAGATTGCGGTTTTAAACCACCTGCTAGAGGAACTGGGAAAAGTGGGCTGTCGGGTGATCGC
>NW_016217509.1:0-1616 GCF_001687245.7 Rhagoletis zephyria | reverse complement strand
TGTTGTTGCTGCTGCCTTATTTTGGCATAAATTATTTAAAAATTCATTAGATTTGCCGCTTGTTATAAATGTGCGCGCGTGCATCTATGTATGTATGTGTGTGTGTATGTGTCGGTTACGACCAGTAGGCTGCACGCCAGAGCGCGTGAATTTCGAAATCAGAAAGATTTTTCGGTGCGCATTTTTGTTTGAATGTTTTTTCTATGTAGGCTTGGGTATCTGTGTGGCTGCTTGTCCGCTTGTCAGTGGATGAAAAATGAGTAAAGAGGAATTGCTTGTGACATTTATTGAGAAAGAAAAGAATTTTTCGAAGAAAATGATGCGGAAAACATGCAAAGGAAATTTCTGAACGGAAGCTTTGGAGCTAAGAGTATGCGCTACACAGAAGTTTTTTTTTTTAAAGAAAAGAGGTACTTTGAGGTTGGATGTTTTTAAATTTTAATGCATCAATCGTCAACAAATTTTTCATATAGCCCAAAATACAGTAACGCAGTGGCAGTGGCAGCGGAACTTTTTCGAATTCAGCTGTTTTTTAGAAAGTGTGGTGTCCAATGAAGCGACTTAAAATACAGCAGTGGCAGCTAGCAGCACTGCTCAGTTTAGCCCAAATTCTAAATTCACTGCCACTGCCTTCATCGCAGCAAACTTCGCATGGTGAATTTGACGTAAATGAAACGCAGCCAACTTCTGTTTATATCACTGAAGCCTAAAAGGCAACAACAAAAATGTTAACAAACAAAAGAGAATGTCAAAGAAAGGCGAACGCCGTATTGTATTTGCTGCGGCAGTGACTGCCAATATTAGCAGTAACAGCTGATTTTAAAACTGTCACTGCCACTGCTATATTGTGTTTTGGGCTTATGTTATTATTTTAATATAAAAACAAAAATTATTTTAACATTTGCTAAGGAAAACAAAACCAAAAGTTATGCGGGATTGTGATTATTGAAATATTGAAAGTTATATAAAAAAAATACATTTTCAATGAACTGTGCTACAGATTAAACAATATTTTAAATGCCTACTGTGGCATTAGTTTGAAGGGCGTTGGAAAATAACACCTCCATATCCTCCCTATTACACTCTGGCTGTAATAAAGCTTTTATTCCACTTTCTCTATTCCTTTTTTCAACTTTCGTTGGTACAGAGATTGGAATAACCTGCTTAAAATTTACTCTGATCTACCTACAACTACGAGTATCTAAAAAGCTTTCATCTTATTTATATCTCTTTTTAACTGCCACTTAAGTCACACAAAAGCAGTAAATTTTTAGTATAAATTTTTATGGCTTTTTAATAATTTTTGATTAGAATTTTAAGATGAGCAAAAGGAAACGCGAGAGCAATTTAGTTCCGAAAAATTAGCGACTAAAATAAATAAATATTTAATTATTTAGGAGATCAGAACATAAAAGGCAACGCAGCAAACGATGTGCGTGCCACCAACGTACGTCAATGCATAAATAATAAACACTTAAGAGCCAATTTATAAGCTGCTGCGTGATTGGCTCATAAAAGAGCTCTTAACTTCGCGTAGTGCGCAAAAAGATATTCATTTATAATACACATATATTATAAAATAAAAATAAAATAAAAAAGAGTAGATAGGTATTGCT
>NW_016217508.1:0-1616 GCF_001687245.7 Rhagoletis zephyria | reverse complement strand
ATAAAATAAAATAAAATAAAATAAAATAAAATAAAATAAAATAAAATAAAATAAAATAAAATAAAATAAAATAAAATAAAATAAAATAAAATAAAATAAAATAAAATAAAATAAAATAAAATAAAATAAAATAAAATAAAACATTTTCTTTGATGCGTAACTAAGCAGCATTTTTGAAAGCATTTTAGTTCTTAATATATTTACCAGAGAATGCTTAAAATTGTAATTTATTTTTTATATTGGACTTTATTTATGAAAATATTCTATCCACATTGGCTGTGGCTACTGGAAACTAAACAGCAGCTGAAACCGGTTTTTTTAAAAGAGGAAATACTGTATCGATATTTTTTATTTAAAAAATACCTTTAAAACCTACAGAAATTTAAATTTATGGGATCAAAACTGGATGTTTCAAATAAACTCAATTGGCATTTTTAGGTAACTTAAAAACTGTTAACTTGTCGAAAAAAACTGTAAGCTGCCGTTAAAATTGTGGATATGGTAGCACTGGTGGGGATGTATACTCTTTAACTTACACCTTCACCTACAACTACACCTTTCAGTATTTACATGGGTACTGCAAGGCACAAATTGTCCACTGTCTTCAGCTGAATGCTAGCAGCCTAAACCTCAGTCAGATTTGAAGATTGCTTTTATCTGTATGTATATAGTTATCCTTTCAGAAATCCCTGCAACCATCAAAGTGTATTTTGAAAATCTTCTATCCCTGATCGGGTGAAACATGATGCTACTTTACTTACTTAATAGTATTAGACTGTTGCATGATCGTGAGGAACGAATTCCCTGGTGTGTTGGAGTCTTCGAAAAATTCTAAAAGAAAAATAATTAAAAAGTTGTAAATTTGCATGAAAATATATTGAATTTTCCTTTGTTTTGTACATAATGAAGAAATTGTATTTTTTTTGTTGTTGTAGTATGGACCATATTTTTACAAAAAATTTGCGGAAAAAATTTAAAAAAAAAGTTATTGCAAATAACTATTGTGTAAAATTCTCTGTGCAAATACTTTCTGCCTTAATTGTATGTATTTACATGGAAGCATGCCAAAGTATGAAGTATTAAGCAAATCTCGCATTGTTGTTTAGTTTTCTCTTACATATTTGAAGTTTATCGAATTTTCATGCTCTGAAAAATGCAACCAAAAATTCTTGAAAGTATTCATCTGAGCTGCTGCTTTTTCTACGCTGCATGGATACAGCAAAAACATAAATATTTCGAATACTCCCCGTAATAGCTTCTTATCTTTTGAAATTTTCAAAATCGATCACTTGTAAGTAATCGAACAAAAAGCGCTGCAAGCAAAAAATCCTTTTGCAAAATATTAAATAACAAATGAAAGGAGCAAACCACATTCAGACACCTGGGGGCGGTTACTAACACAAGTATTTACGTATTTTATTTAAGTATTTATGTACGGGTATGTACGCAAAGTAGTTCCAGCTATTGTTGGCCGACCAAGCTGGTCCATAACAATTTAATTGTTTTTTTTTTTTACATATTTGAGCTTAATTTTTGTGCTATCCTACATACTCAGGTGTTTTCCAAATAATTTTATTGCACGTTTGGCAAGTAGTAATAAAATTTACTGAATTGAA
>NW_016217507.1:0-1616 GCF_001687245.7 Rhagoletis zephyria | reverse complement strand
AAATCTTTAAAAAATATATATTAATTTTGTAATATATACAGAAAATTAAACCCAGGGGAATGTAAGAAGTGTAAAACCTTTTGGCAACCCTATTTAGGAACTTCCATTGTAAATCAACGTGGCAGCACTTGGGTAACCTTTTTGACTTTCAAGTCATTCCATTGCTTTTGCTGCTAATAGCTACCNTAAAACCTTTTGGCAACCCTATTTAGGAACTTCCATTGTAAATCAACGTGGCAGCACTTGGGTAACCTTTTTGACTTTCAAGTCATTCCATTGCTTTTGCTGCTAATAGCTACCACGCGGTTTTACAAGTCGTTCAATTAGACAAATTAATCTTAAGGAAGACAACTGTGTCAACGTGAATAGTGTCAACGTGAATAGACGTGCATTTGATTGCTCTGCAATAATTTTTTATAAATCGAGATATTTCAAATTTATATTCATGTATAAACTCGGCTGATGGTTTTACGAGATAGTGACTCTATACCAGTGATGAAATATTTTTAAACAAGTGAAAAATATTGAATTCAAGAGTTGAACTCTAAATAATAATTTTTCTAATTCCACTTTCTTTTGCACAAAATAAACAAAACGGTAAACAAAAGCGCGGTGGCTGAGTGAATAATGGAAGAGTGTCACAAGTGCCGAAAAGGCATAAGAGATAAAACTGGATTGCACTGTGCGGGTGTGTGTGGTAGAGTCTATCACAAAACCAAAGCGTGTGCATCTATAGATGACTACTGTTTGCAAGGTTTAGTAAATTGCCCCTACTTGAGATTCATGTGTGATGACTGTGTTACATACATATCGAATGTTGATTATGCGCTCAAACAAATGATATCAATAGCGGAAAGCAACAAAATAAATATATGCGAACAGAAAACGGAATTCGAAAGCCTAATAAACAATCATATTAGGGAAATCAAGGAATTAGTAGCTAACAATGAGAAAGAAATTAAGAGGGTAATGGAGACTTTAAAAAAAGCAAATAAGGAGAAAGATGATTTAATTAAGAGGGTGGAAAACTTGTGCATTTTTAATAAAGATTACTTAGAGAAATCAGCTGAAGGTTTGTCTAAGCAAAGAGAGGAGATAATTAAAGAGGTGAAAAAAGTTGGTGAACAAAACACAAACAATGGTAACAGCATTACATCGTATGCTAATGCTTTAAAAAGTGTCCCGCCTATTATTGTTAAGCCAAAATCAAAACAAAGTGTTGGCGTAACAAAAAAAGACCTAAATAAGATAGATGCCACTGACATGAAAATTAATAAGGTGATAGATAAATCCAATGGGTCAGTTGTTATTAGGGCAGACGACAATTCAGAAAAGGAAAAAATTAAAACAACCCTACAAAATAGATTAGATTCTCAAGTTTACGAAATCAGAGAATCTAAAGTTGTTAACCCAAAAATTGGAGTCGCCAATATGAGCGAAGAATATAATGATGTTGAAATAATTGCTAAAATAAAATCACAAAACGAATTCCTGAAAAATGCTTTTATAAAATGTGTGAAAGTTTTTGAACAAAGAAGAAATAATAGCTCGGTGTGCACCTTTAGCACAATCATCGAAATTGAACATGAGAAATACTTGGAAGTGCTAAAACGGGA
>NW_016217506.1:0-1616 GCF_001687245.7 Rhagoletis zephyria | reverse complement strand
CGTTGACAGCGCCAGGACAGTATCTTCTTAAAGTCAGAATAATAGTTTCACCTTAAGTTAATAATTTTTGGTGTTGGGAAGGTTGCCTTAAGTGACACACATTTTAGCAGTGCCTTGACTGTGACAGCCATACAATAATATACCATCAGAGCACTGATTATTTTCTCCGAAGCTAAACTTTTTTTCCGATACCGTTAATTGTAATGTTAAAACTATACTAAAATATCAGCCCCTAAAATATTACAGATACTATTTTAAAATTGTATGTATACTAGAGGGGTCAAAAATTCACGAGAAAAAATAAAGACCGAATCTGAATTCCCTCACCCGCTAGAATTAGTCTATATCAAAAAAATATCCCTGCTTTTTTATTTCGAAAGCGAAAAGCGGTCGCTCAAAGCGTTCACAGTTTTCTTTGTATTTTATATGGGGTTAAAAATTCTGTGGAAATGGTATAGAGTTCTTAAGAATCTATGTTTTTCGATCGAAAAGCTCCGTTTCTCTTCAAGAGACTTTCAATAATAATTCCCAATTGATTAATTTATCAATTTTTAGTACGAACGAATTTTTATAATTCCCATTATGGAATTTTTACGGTTTTGGGAGACCTATAAAAATAGTTAATATTAAAAAATTGTTAAATAAACAATTGAGCATATTATTATTGGAAGTGTCCTGAGGAGAACCAGTATTTGACGATCGAAAAATATTTATTTTTAAAAATCCTAAAATATTTCTACCAAAAACTGTCTTTTTCTTGGAGAGGCCACAAAATATTTTTTTTTTTTCGAAATAAAAAAAACAGGGACATATTTTTACGGTATAGAACAATCCTAGTGGTGAGAGCATTAATATTCCGACTTTACTTTACTTGGACCACACCAATGTATACCCGCAATCGGTCTCGCATAATTATTAAATTTACGCTAAATTCTCTTTTCCGTAATTTTTTTCTACATGTGCAAATTTAAATAAACCCATTTGAAGTCCCTTATTTTTTATAGGATGCCATTTTCCCTTTCGTCCTTGCATCTACCATTCTTCAACCGCATATCGACCACGTAATCAGTGCACATTTTTTTTTTTTAAGTTTGTATAATTTTCCACTTGGAAGATCAAAAGTGTAAACATTTTATGTTCGTTATTTCTCAACCAGCTAAGTATGCTTGTTAACCCTTTCTTGGCTTTCACGTGCCTCACTTATGTATGTATGTATGTTCCACCTGCGCAACGGGCTTTTGTGTGCGGCCATTGCGGCAAAGTCAGACCAGTCAACTGCCAGTCAAGCCAGTAAGCAAACCAACCAGCCAGCCAGCCAGCCACCCACCCGACCTAACAAGCAGGCAGCAAACAACGATGAAGAAGATACGAGCTTGCAGCCGTGCAGTCAGACAAATAACCGAAAAGCTGCATCAAGAGCGGCGAGATGGTAGCACACATACATAAGTAACTTTGCACATGCANTCAGACAAATAACCGAAAAGCTGCATCAAGAGCGGCGAGATGGTAGCACACATACATAAGTAACTTTGCACATGCATATTAGTATTTGCATAAATATGTATACATATAAACTTAGCTTCACACATTTACATACACAAATATATGGCAAATAT
>NW_016217505.1:0-1616 GCF_001687245.7 Rhagoletis zephyria | reverse complement strand
TAAGCTTCAGTAGTTACTAAAATATCGCAGTTTTCATATTTCTGAAAACAACCGTTATATGGGAGGTAGGCGTGGTTATCGTTCGATTTTGCGCATTTTCAATACAATCCATTCTACGCCGAAAAGAAGTATTCGTTAAGATATCTCAATTTTTACTCGAGTTATCGTGTGCACAGATGGGAAGACGTCATGCAGCCTACGTCAGCTGTCAAATTAATTTTGACAAGCAGTATGTGTGATAAACTTTCAAGAAAGTTATTGATCGGACAACGCACTGTTAAAGCCCCGAAAATCTATAAGCAGCAATGATGATACATGGGTCCCGATGATGTTTGCGTTCACTTGTGATGTGTGTATGAAAACTTAATTATGACTTGTTCACACTGTTGTCTAAATCCGTGACAAAAATATAATTAAAAATATTATCTCGAGTATTCTTACGATTTTTCAGATGTATGAAATATGTAAATTTTTTATTTAAATATTCATTAATAAAATAATATTTTTATAATAATTTGCAATTTTCAGCTACTGTTCTACATAATACTACCCACACTTTGCCCATGGCTGTCCAACAGAATTCCACACTCATTTATGATAATTTAGATGAGTGCCCTTCGTTGCTCAAAGAACCTGAAGAGCTAAGCCGTTACAGTCCTATATTACCATTGAAAAATCAGAATAATGCAGTCCAACAAAGCACACAGCCTTACGATGGCAAGGCTAACAATAACAATAACAACAAAAATAAAAACCAAAACTTCAATCCTAAAATTAAGGAGTTCCACAAATATCGCAAATACGCTAGTAATCGTTTACATCGGAATTACGCGCCGAGTACCTGTAGCGCTCAAAGCGGCCGAAGTCGTACGATCTCATTAAATGGTGCTAATAGTGCAGAGGTAAGAATCTCAAAAAAAATGTACATATGTAATATATCGAAAGTTTCCAAACTCAAAATTTCTTCGTTACATCTATGGAGCATTTTTGTTTGGAAAATTTTGCAACAACGAGATTTTTTCAGTGTACTCAACAAAAATGTTATATTGAGTTTTCACTGTACCAGTTTTATTCAAGCTTTCTTTACCTGAAAAACTTGTTTGCTTATCTCTCTCTCTGTTTCTCATTCACAGGAGCAAGGCCAAAAGGAGATACCCATATGGCTTGACGATGAACCACGTTACGTGTCCGGCGTAAATAGCCGCACCACCTGCAATGACATTATCAAAGCTTTGATTGATGACGAAATTCGTAATGGAGGCAATCACGATTATTGTGCCAATCGTGGCAAATGTAAGTCAAGACAACAAGAAACCAAACCATTTCTAGTAATATTTATTACAACACAGCGGTCTCAGAGGGCTGCGTGCGTACGATTGAGAGAAAAATAGAAGGCAGGGTAGTAGAAAAGGAGAGCGTATATTTCATTATCCACTATCTATCACTCCTTTACTCTTATACACAAAATATCCACCTACATACTTATAATGGTCCTATTATCTACAAATTTTTTTGATTTCAAAATGCAAATATTTACGTACTTCAACGGTTTACGTTGGCGTTTCATGATAGCTTGAAATTGAAAATGTAATACAAAAACTAAGTAAATAAATAAC
>NW_016217504.1:0-1616 GCF_001687245.7 Rhagoletis zephyria | reverse complement strand
AAAAAATCAAAACTTGCGTGTGTGCTTGCTCGCAGTAATGACAAAGGTTCAAAGGAAGTCAATGAAAAGTTTAAAGTTGAGTTTTGTCAAGACTGCTGATAGTTGTGGCGGCTACATATGAAAACGGTTTTGGAAGACGGAGGAAATCATTTTGACCTAAAACAGTGTAATTTGCAGTTTTTTCAAACCCTTAAAATTTTTGAAAATTAAACCATTTGCCAGTTTGTCTAATCCTGCCATCACATTCCACCGTCATCATCAAATCTGTGCAAGATTCACTTTTGATGCTCGACTTTTGATGTCTGATTATCATTGCGCTGTCTTACATTGCATTGTGCGGTATCCCCTGTTGCACTTTGATGTTGAGATGTACACTGAGGCTCTTAACTTCAAGTGCCACCTTAGTTATTAGTATTTTTAAATTAATTTAATAAAAAGTATAAAAAATTTGTTACCAATACTAAATCAAAACTGCAATCATTTTCAATTTTTTGAGTTGATGTTTTTTTGTCTGTCACTACCTTTGTCAGCTAACTTTCACACAGGTCGTTCAAATATTGTCACCACCATATCAGATGAAAGAGTGAAAGTAAACTGAAAGTAAAAGCAGTAAAGGGGAGATTAGCAGCAACGGCAGTAGCATCAGTCACCTGACTCATCCGTTTGTGTCATTTCAACAAAAAAAGTGTGTTTGATTTTAGAAACAGCAGCTCTGCAGCAACGACAGTAACCTTCACAAGACATCGTCTACCGGCGACTCAACAATCATAATTTTTCATTAACACCTCAAAACTTGAAAACCAAAATGAAAAGGTAAATCCATCTAAAGTACGTCAGCAAGGCCAAGATTGCCATCCCATCCTCATTATCATCAATTCAGTCATTTCAGCTGACGAGTGAAGAATGTCGTAACCCGAAAATCAGATTGCAACAAAGCAGAGACACACCGCCACGCCACCAAGTGCCTGTGTACCGGTGGTGTGTGATGTCTCGGCTACTGTTTGAATACTCTACTTTTTTCTACTGGTGGTGTCTATGTGACGTAACAAACGACCATAATTTTGGCAATTTGGTGCAGCCTGGTGCTCTCTTTTTGTCTCTCTTTCTCTTTCTGTTTATGGCCAGTAGGTATTTCTGTAGAGGACATTCCTGCAGACAGTCAGTCAGCTAGTCAGCCAATTACTATCGACATGACGTGATAGCCACCCAAAGACGAAAGAGAAGAAGAGAAAGACCCTTATAAAGCAGGCAAATCAACGCGCCAATATTTTTTCCTTTATACCTGCAATCACATCCTGAAATCAATTCCAACAAGAACAGAAAAAGAATGAAGAGTCTCAAGCAGTGGCTGAGTGACCTACAAAGTGACTACCGGCTGGTGAACAAGCTGCACCTGCTCTACGTCCTGGTCATTTTCTTCAACAGCTTCACCTTTGTAAGTGATAACAAAATTGATTTAGAAATCAAATTAAGTATAACCTTATCTTCATCGTCACCACCATCGCAGGGCATCACCGTGACCATCTTCGGCGTCTCCATGGAGGACATTCGCATGCTGTACGGCTCCGGGCCGAAGGTGATGCCGCTGATGATGATCTCCCAGAGCGGCGGCTACG
>NW_016217502.1:0-1616 GCF_001687245.7 Rhagoletis zephyria | reverse complement strand
AAATTTTTTCCACGTTCCTGGATTATCAGTCAATTTGGTTAATGAATAAGAAAAATGATCATACGCAATCCGTTTCAATACATGTAACCAACTACATATACATACATAAATGACATTTTTTACGACCACATTGCAAGAGATTTTCTAACAATCATTAAATTACGCCTTTCTACTAGTACATACTAAACCTCCATAAGAAAATTTTGGCTCGCTCAAGGCACTTTCCCAATATTGCTTGCCACCATATAAATCAATAAAGCCATAATTTTGCGCAGCAAATTTTTTGCGGTCTTGTACTTACCTATAGCGTCCACCACCGCGACCTCCNCTCGGCGTCTATCATCACGTCGTGACCGACCCGACGACATTTCCACACGGATACGAGTACCACAGCACCGTCTGCAACATATATATGTACATGCATAATCATTAATTGTAATACCATAAATTGAAATAAAATGGGTGTGTCCTATTTTTATATGACTACTTACGTTCCATCCAAACCTCGAGTTGCATCCTCCGCATCGCGGCGATCTTCGAATTCAACAAAAGCAAATCCAGGTGGGTTTCTCGCTACCCAGACATTTCTCAGCGGGCCATATTTGCTAAAGGCATTTTCAATTTCATATTTTGAAGCAGATGAACCTAAATTACCAACGTATACTTTGCATGCCAAGTCCCACTCTCGATAGCGCGGCATATTTGATATATGATATTTATGTGACTCTAATCCGATATTTAACGAAAATACTAGAAATAAAAGATATGCATAACCAATTTTTTCACCAAATAAAATGAAGGCGTGGAATTTTCTCCATGTACAGAAAAAACAAAATGGCGGACATGAAGTGCACGACTTGCATATAATTAGTACCATTTCAAAGGCTTTAAAACTTAAAAATAGGATATATTTTGCATCAAGAACTTACCTTCCTCTATGTTCAATGCAAAAATTGCCTTTTCAATGTTTTTGCTACTAAGTTATGCAATTAAAATATGCTTCAAATTAAATTTTCTTAATAAAACGCAAACACGTACACGTCCACCTACTCTCCACAAGCACAAGAAAAGAATAATCGAAAATGGACTGGAACTCTAATATATGGGTTGGGACCAAATGCAACAGGGTGAAACCAGTGTTTATCACCCTATACTTCCGGTAGTGCATTCCAGTCGATTTCGCTTCCACTTTTCGTTGTCTTTTCCGAACGCTCACATTGTGTATACACGAATTTAAAGAGGCAAATACACCAACACCACACAAGCGGTTTGGGAAACATGTCGAAATTTTCCTTTAAGGGCCCTGCCACACGGTCAGTATTTATTGACGTGATACAAGTATCGCGATATTCATTGACGGTGTAGCATGCAGTATTGATGAAATTTTAAAATCTGAATGGCAGATCGCAATACCGTAAATAAATAATGAACGCGTAGCACTTTCAAAACGCAATTCATACATTTCGTCAGTTCATCTTTTACTCTCATAATGCAAACATCGAAAACGTATTCGCTCTGCCTTTGTTCTCGGTGCTTAAAACCTTTCAAAAGAAATTCAAACAATTTTAATTAATTTATTTTGGAACGAATTTCCGTCATCCCTTGTCAAGTTTGGT
>NW_016217501.1:0-1616 GCF_001687245.7 Rhagoletis zephyria | reverse complement strand
TCATGAATACACCTTGGTCGAGATATCACGAACAAGTTTTCGTTTATTTGTTTTTACTTTAAATCCTTAAATATGCATCTTGATTTTTTTCTGTAGAATAAGTATTCATTTTTTTAACGATTTTAAAAAAAGGGGAGGACAGTCGGATCTACGTAACCAAATCGACCTGAATGCGCATTGAAGTCGGTGGTATTTTTTGCTTAAAATTACTTTTTATTATTGAGATAGTTTCGCTACTATTTAGAGATTTCTCGACATACTTTTTCATATTACTGTTATTTTTCTTATTAGTCATTTATATGTTTAGGACTTACTGTGGGTGCTTTAAGATTCATTTTGTAAATACGTATAAACATATAAAAAACAATTGCGATATTTTATTTTAAATTATGAATTTTATTCGTGCAATTTTTTATGTGTAATAGTTTTGAGAACATTTTTTGGTTCTGTTGTATTCTTTTATTGCATGCCTTAAACTTTTTTACTTTAAGTTATAATGTTGAAGATATGCCTTTGTCAAGCACTTTAGCTAGGTGCGAGAAATTTAGCATATGCGCGTAAGAGCATAGAGTAGGTATACGGCTGTGCTGCCGCGATTCTCCAACATCTTGTCAAAGGAGAAAACATATTGGTGGCGGAATCCATCGTAGTCCGATTTTTCTTAAAATCTACGAAAAAGCAATCACTGAATCTGAACTGCTATGAACGTGTGTATTCAAAGCAAGCGCTGCGTTCGTAGCTACTCGAACTTAATAGCATTTTCGTAGATTTCACGAAAAATCGGACTACGTTGAATTCTATGATAGCCTTTATTAGTTCGTGCGATTATGACTTATGGATCGATTAGGAATGGGAACGGAACCTCAGTTGGGTTGCCGATGGACAGCGCCACTGAAATTTAAAATGTTTTTAATTATGAATAGCAATAATTAAGTTTCATAAAGTTGAAAAAAGAAATAAAGTATCTCAATCAAAATTTCCCGGCAGCCACAAAAATGCAGTTGCCAATATAGCAACTTAGTTGCCAGCTTTCAGTTGCTAGTTGCCATCGGTAATACCATTTCAGCCACTGGCCAAACAACTGAAGTTCGGTTGTCCTCCGTAATCGACCCATAAAATCGGAATCGAATATGCATGCACGTTCTGCAGAACGATAAATATTTTGTAAATGTGTGCTCTGTCCGCTAACGAATTCCAGCCATGTGTGAAAGACAGTATGTGAAGCCTCCGTCTGACTTAACGATTGTCAAAGGCATGCCAGAAGATGTTTCATCATATGTTTTCGGCCATCGTCTTCTTCGAGAAGATGGCGTTTGTTCAGCTATCGAAATCATTACACTGACGGCGGTGGGCAGCTCTGCTGGAACATATTTACCACAGCAGTGGTTGCGNTAAATGTGTGCTCTGTCCGCTAACGAATTCCAGCCATGTGTGAAAGACAGTATGTGAAGCCTCCGTCTGACTTAACGATTGTCAAAGGCATGCCAGAAGATGTTTCATCATATGTTTTCGGCCATCGTCTTCTTCGAGAAGATGGCGTTTGTTCAGCTATCGAAATCATTACACTGACGGCGGTGGGCAGCTCTGCTGGAACATATTTACCACAGCAGTGGTTG
>NW_016217500.1:0-1616 GCF_001687245.7 Rhagoletis zephyria | reverse complement strand
CCTCGGCAGGCAATGGCAAACCTTCGAGTGTATTTCTGCCATGAAAAAAGCTTCCCATAAAAATGTAATCGCCGTTCGGAGTAGACGTAAAACTGTAGGTACCTCCCCTTTGTGTAAGAACTTCAAGGCGTACGCCACAAATCGTAGGAGGAGCTCGGTCAAACACTAACACATTGTGTAAGCGCCAATCCATTATATGCTGTGCTATGTGACTTTTATATTTATATCTCTCACTACCTTTTACTGTCATCAATTATTCTTTTTATCAAACCATACTTAACCTTTTCTACATAGGGGTATGTTTGTTGCATGCTATATCTATTGTAATTTTCTCTTAAAAATTTTCCTCTGTTCAATCCTGCTAACTAGTTTCAAGCTTTTTGATAACACTCAGTGCTTCCAATGAAAATATAAACAAAACATGTAAACATAAATATGCATGACTATTGACATGATTTACATAAGCTTCTGAGCTAAATTAGTAAACATAAAGGTAACTCCTTGATGTTAATGGTAAATTAAGATTGCGTGACTTGCTTATTGTTTTGTTCAGATTTTTGTAGTTTCCGTCTACCCTTATGAACCTTGTTATGGTTTAGCGTGATTTTTTCTCATCGTATAATATGTATTGATTGTTATGTACGAGTATGTACTATGCACTCCTCATGATAATATACTTATGTACGTTTGATGTGTTTGTCGTAATATTTTTAGGTGCTTTTGTTATATTAAACTGCAGGGAATTGACACCTCAATGAATTTGTTTACGTGCACTTAAGCAGTAAACTTTTAATGCTAATGAGAACTCACTAACTTTTTCATGTTTACGTTTCATGCTAAAACGAAATCTTTTTTATCGAAAAATATTTTATGTTATTAATAATATTCTTTTTAGTTAGTTTACATGGAAAAAAATACATATGTATGCAGAAAAAATTTTCTTCGTAAGAAAACAGTTTGCCCAAACAGTAGAAAGGAGAAATTATGAAAACTATTTCAATTGAAAATATCTACACAATTGATTTGAATGGTGGCAACCTTCTTAAAAAATATTTTAAAAATGTAGCTTACTTAAATTCTCTGGTCATTTAACTTGTTAATTAAATTGATTTCGAATTTCCAAACAGATGGCAACCCTCTCCAAAAATGCTCTCCTAAACTCATCATTGATTTGGACGCCATTGATGACGCATTGAATTTACTTGTTAATTAAATTGAGTTTGTATTCCATAACAGGTGGCGACTCTCTTAAAAACGATTTGGTCTAACTTTTGAGAAAGGCAGCAACTCTATCCTATATGCTAACCTATCTGTGTGCCAAATTTCATTGAAATGCATCCAGCCAGTTTAGCGTGAAAGAGCAACAAACATACACACTCACTCACTCACCCCTCTGTCAGCCACTTAAAAACTTTCACATTTCAGTTTTCTACCTTGGGACTAGGCGTATACGTAACATCCCAATTCTCTATACATACATATTTATTATTAAATAATTATAAAATTCTGCGATTCGTTCAAAATCTTTTTCTGTCAAAACAAGACTGCAAACTCATGACGTTTAAAGTAAATTGGCAGTGCGTCCACTCTTGTCCTTATTCCGAAATAGAAAACAG
>NW_016217499.1:0-1616 GCF_001687245.7 Rhagoletis zephyria | reverse complement strand
GCTTCGCAAATTTAACCCCTACCGAAACCAAAGATGTATACACATCAAACAAATATTAATTAAATTTGCACTATGCCAAGCAAAATCTATACCAACTCACCGAAAAAAATTAAATACAAAATAGATATGAAATTTTAGATGCAAAAATACTCACCAGAAGCTGCTATTCCTGAGGGTCACCAAATGTTAAATTAGACCGAACTGTAATCACTGTACATTAAAAGGACACTGACGCTCCGATTGCGCGGAGCCTTTATTTATAGAGAACTTAAAATTATTCCTATCTCTAACTAGACAAACGCAGTTTGTCCAGTACATTTCTATACAGACACATATATATATATATACTTATGTACATATTCCTAATACTCATATGTATATGGATATATGTNAATAGATATGAAATTTTAGATGCAAAAATACTCACCAGAAGCTGCTATTCCTGAGGGTCACCAAATGTTAAATTAGACCGAACTGTAATCACTGTACATTAAAAGGACACTGACGCTCCGATTGCGCGGAGCCTTTATTTATAGAGAACTTAAAATTATTCCTATCTCTAACTAGACAAACGCAGTTTGTCCAGTACATTTCTATACAGACACATATATATATATATACTTATGTACATATTCCTAATACTCATATGTATATGGATATATGTGTGCTTACATACTATATTGGTTACACGCTACTGATAAGAAGCGTGTCCCAGTTGTCCTAACTAAATATCTAAAACAAGAAATTGTATTCGATCATCCCCTATCGCATGGTTAGTTGACACTTATGTATGTATGTATATGGTATTACATATGTCTACAACAAACAGCAACATAAACAGGCGATAGAAATTGATCTCCTTTATCGCTTGACTATCTCTTATTGTATTTCGCTTATCTTTTCTATTGGCGACGCGTTTCTTATGTTTCTCGTTCCCTACGATAAGAAACACGTTTCCAATGTCTATGTATCTACGTACATATGTATGTATGTATGTAAATATATTTTAACTTAAATAGTTTCCTAATAGCAAGTAGACTGTACCAAGGGATAATCGCTTGCACAGAAACTATTGCTTGGCTTGGCTACTTGCTTGTATACATAAATAATAAGCAGTGGAAGATTCCACAGTAATAGATACAATTGCTGAATCTAAATGATGCTGTTGGAACTTATCTTTATTTATTTATCTATACTAATAAATATTTTGAAAGCCGTTTTTTTTCTGTTCGCAAAGCTCGAGATCGGCTGTACCGATTTTTTTGAAATTTCGGTTATATGTTCTGGATGGGCTTCTCATTGTCTTAGGCAAAAAAAAAGTTTAAATACTTCCCTAAAATGGAACTGCACACATAACAGCGCCGGTCAGAGCTGAGAGCGCCCTCTGTGTTAATTCGTACGGAATACAGCGCAAAGCAAAGGTTACGTATACATATTTCAGCATAGNTGGCTACTTGCTTGTATACATAAATAATAAGCAGTGGAAGATTCCACAGTAATAGATACAATTGCTGAATCTAAATGATGCTGTTGGAACTTATCTTTATTTATTTATCTATACTAATAAATATTTTGAAAGCCGTTTTTTTTCTGTTCGCAAAGCTCGAGATCGGCTG
>NW_016217498.1:1007-1617 GCF_001687245.7 Rhagoletis zephyria | reverse complement strand
GCATTATATAGAATTCTCGAAAATCAATATTTTTCGAACGGAAAACTCTATTCAGGGGATTTCCAATAATAAAACCTAATTATTAATTTCACCATTTTGTCATAGTAACTATGTATTATAGGTCCACCACACCCCCAGAAAATGCAATGGGGTATAAATAAAAATCTTTAGTACTAAAAATTTGTTAAATAAACAATTGGGTATTGTTATTGGATTTATCCTGAAGAGAACCAGAGTTTTTTTTATTTATCGGATCGAAAAATATTGATTTTCAAGAATTCTACAGGTACCATTTCTACAAAGTGTTTTCCCCATATAAAATACATGGAAAATTTTAAGCGCTTTGAGCGATCCCTAATTTTTGATTTCAAAATAAAAAATATGAGTATATTTTTTCTCAATATAGAACAATCCTAGGGGGTGAGAGCATTAAAATTGCGACTTTACTTATTTTGGGTCACCCTAATATACATACATAGATATATGTATAAGCAATAAGTTGTTGCACCTTACTTTGATAGTTCTATATCACCGTACATACAAGTCACTTGGACGACAGGCAACATTAAAAGCACCACTTGACCTGAGAGCTACACACATGCAAAAAAAA
>NW_016217498.1:0-892 GCF_001687245.7 Rhagoletis zephyria | reverse complement strand
GCGTTATAGATTAGCAATTTCGTGCGCCTACGCGCGTTTTCTTTGCTTTCACACAGCAACAGTCCGTTAATACCTTAACTACTGTACCGTAGGCCTAACAACCTATGTTTTTTTTTTTAACACACCGCACTACCGTACACTCCTTAAAAACTGTCAACATGAGCTTAACACAACCACAGTTAGTGTAAGATAATAAAATAAATATACATACTTGCATGCAGACACACATTAGTATCTACATACATAAAATTTCCTAAATGTGGTGTCTGAGAAATTAGGGACACCGCAAAATGCGAGACATTTTCAGAAACGGCATAAATGTAGAGATAACAGCTAATGCCAGTTTTTTGTTTAACAAAAATAAAAATGTATGTATGTATGTATATAAATACATAATCGTATTTGGATGTTTCTGGAGCACAAATTGTGCTGACCCGGATTTCGCTGATGATGAACAGTGCCATTGAGATTGCAGCAAATAAAAAGATAACAATTGAGTTAAATTTTGTGAGCAGACAAATACATTGTGAAAATATATTAAGTAAATATGTACTATACAAGAATTAAAGTTAATTGAACTGGCGACTCTTAATTATTTGTCAGCTGTGCAAAATCTATTTTTACAACGTTACAACGCTTTTATCAACTTGCAATGTTGTGTGTCCAGAAAATTTCAATGTTGTGTGTCCAGAAACTTTCAATGTTGCGTGTCCGACACCAAAGCAAAGCTTTGAAAAGTTCCTATAAAAAAGCACAGTGCATAGGGCGACAGCTGTAGTGAATAGGGCGAGGTAGATGACATCTAGATGTCGCCCTATGTACTACGTTTGCTACAGCGGAAATAGACGACACGCCATTTCTTTAAATAAAATTAATTGGTGCTCGTTTGTAT
>NW_016217497.1:1062-1617 GCF_001687245.7 Rhagoletis zephyria | reverse complement strand
CTTGAGTCTACATAACTCGAGACTGCGTCCCTGTGAATGCCGTTCAGGGACTGTCTGTGAGCCGACGGGTCCAGAGGCTGCTTAATGAACCTCTGGACTTCGTCCGTCAGTTCATATAGATGCCTCCTGACGTGCCTCGGCGAGGGCTCCTCTGCAAGCAGCNGGTCAAAGCAACATCGCAAAAAATTTAGAAAAAAGGTTTTTTCTCAACAGCGGTCGCCCCTCGGCAGGCAATGGCAAACCTCCGAGAGTGTATTTGTGCCATGAAAAAACAGCTTCTCAGAAAAATACAATCGCCGTTCGGAGTCGGCGTAAAACTGTAGGTCCCTCCGCTTTGTGTGACAACATCAAGGCGCACGCCACAAATCGGAGGAGAAGCTCGGCCAAACACTAACATATATGTGTAAGCGCCAATCTATTGTTATTATTATATTATTGTATCTGTGGCTTCCAACCAGAAACTGCTTGCAGAGCATCGTGTTGTGCTCCCTAATTGGGAGCATTTTCGCCTCATCGTGGAGGTGGTGTTCTGGTGACATCAGGAGGCATCCAGTC
>NW_016217497.1:703-932 GCF_001687245.7 Rhagoletis zephyria | reverse complement strand
TAGCGACTTGAGGACCTTGTTGCGGCTCTGTACTTTATTGAAAATAGCGGTTGCGTGCGCAGAGAAGGAGAGCAGGCTGTCGAATTTTACTCCCGAGTATTTTAGGACTATTCACCGTCGGAATTGGTGTGCCATCGACGTGAATTCCTAGCGGTAGCCTGACCTCCTTCGTCCAGGTTGTGAACAGGGTCGCAGAGGATTTCGTAGGGGAGAGGGCTAGACACTTTGC
>NW_016217497.1:282-546 GCF_001687245.7 Rhagoletis zephyria | reverse complement strand
TTGAGCCTCTGTGGGGGAGAGGAAGCCTCTATATCTTCTAGTAGCGTGGAATGGCTGACAGTGTCAAAAGCCTTTGACAAGTTCATCGCTACTGGAATCGTTCTCTCACAGGGACGTTTACGGTTAAGGCCCCGAGTTATCTGAGTGTTTATGGCGTTAAGTGCTGTTGTTGTACTGTGCACTTTACGGAAACCATGCTGATGCTTCGCTGGGGTCAAGTGGTTTGTGAAATACGGGAGTAGCAAGGCCTTGAGTGTCTTCGCT
>NW_016217497.1:0-161 GCF_001687245.7 Rhagoletis zephyria | reverse complement strand
CAATGGCTTTGGAGGCTTTCGCCTTCCCGATGGCCACCTGAACTTCACCGCAAGTGAAAGCAAGGGGGCACAGGTTGTTGGCAGTTTGTGCAGCTTTCTGGTTACTCGACGTTTGGATTTGTCCACCGGAGGATGCAGTATGAACTGCCGGCTAAAATAGC
>NW_016217496.1:0-1617 GCF_001687245.7 Rhagoletis zephyria | reverse complement strand
ATCCTTGCACGCTCAGCTACAGCCAGACATGTAAATGTGCTTCCAAATGCTCAGTTTGAATTGTGTGCAAGCAACAAGTCGATTGTCCGACTCTGCCTTAGATTTCAACTACTTTAAAATGGAAAGTAATATTTTGCTCAGTCGAGTTTCGTTTCGTCAACTACCGTCTCTCTTGTGTGGGTTCCCGGACATACCCTATAAACGTTTTGGCGAACGTTCGAGAATGGCCTTCGATATCCAACATGCATATCGAACTTAAAACGAACTCATAACCAATTTTAGTTTTCTAACGTTCATAGTATATTGGAAATACTCTCGAGATGGGTTTGAAAAAAAATTTTAACCATAGCAACAAGAGAGAAAATGAAATCAAGCTCATTCTCGAAAGGAAATATTTGAAAATCACTCTCTCTCATTAAAATTTCAATTCGATAATGGGCTGGATTTCGAATTCTTAACGAAGGAAAAATACATTGGATAATGACGGTTCCGTTTTGCTGGAGAATGGCCCAGTTCTCGAATCGAATACTAACCTTTTCCACATTAGCTATCGAAGGTGAGCCTGAAAAAAAAAGATTTCTTTTCCAATCATTTCCGAATTGTTAACCAAGCCCAATGTTTATTGGGTACATAGAAGGTAATGAGAAGGCGGATGAGTTGGCAAAGGCAGGAACCGGTTTGGATGATTCCTATGTGAATGTCCAGGCCTTTCGAACATTAGGCAAAAGACATTAGGCCAAAGCAATATCGCAAATAAATTTAGAAAAGGGTTTTTTCTTAACATCGCACAGTGATTCGTCTAGTACAAGCTAGTTGAACAAAAAAAAAACATTTATTTTGTTAAGAGTCTTCAATGAATGGGTTACAATACTCATAGATTGAGATCGTTGCATGCTCATCTACCAGCAATTTCTATATGTTAAGTAAGCGATACGAATTGCATGGGGAAATCGAAATTTAGAAATAATTTATTTGCATAATTACTCTTGAGCTTAAGACTTAATATANGTAATTAAGCTGTTTTTAGTATTATTTATATCCAATTATTTAAAACAAAAATATTGTTTTTTCTTTAATTTTTAACTTCAAAGCTAAAAAATTAGATGTCACCTCCGTAATTTACATATATATATATATTTTACAGTCATAAGTGTCTATTAACAAAGTATTAAACCATTGCAAATTGTTTGCATAACTGTTTTTATTTTTTTTTTTAAAGATTTAGTTATAACACCATAAAAAATTGGGTATTTCGAAGTTGATAGTTCGAGCCTAGTATGCTAGAAAAGAATTTTACAAAAAATGTATCTCAGCGAGGAGTAATCTGAATTTAAGAAATTCAAAAAATTTTAACGGCAGAGAAGGGCATTTTAAGGAACAATTTTTTAGCTATATTCGAAAAAAAAATGTATTTTCGATTACAGAAGTTGTTGAAATTGGCATACAACGACCATTTTCACAGTTTTAGGTTAGCATACCTCAAAATCCTGCGGCCAGATTTCAGCGCATCGAAACGTTGGGAAATGTAATATCAGGTTTCCGGATAAGAAGTTAGGTTTTTTTTTTGGCCTGTACTATTGATGTTAAGGTTTCTAATAAAACGAAGTCGACTTTTTT
>NW_016217495.1:962-1617 GCF_001687245.7 Rhagoletis zephyria | reverse complement strand
GTTGGAATGTCGTGGATACTGTGTAGGTGATGGCGATAATGATGGAAAGTTACAAACCGATTGAAACAGTCAGGTATTATGCATATCATTTGCGCCATTCTATGAATAAATAGTTTATGTAAACAAAAGTAACTGTTATGAGAATTACACAAACATTACCTGAAAGTTGATAGTTTGTTCAAAGATTCTGCGATAATGACTTTAAAAATACGAATGATTAGCTTTAGTTTTGTGATGAATNAATGCAGGTGTACGGATAGGTAGCTTTAAGGGTTGATGTAGAAGTGCGAATTAGTAGCTTTATTGATGGTAGATGTGCGAATGAATAGCTTTAGGAATGATTTCAGTTGATTTCACGAAGAGAAGTTTGTTGACAGAGCGCGTGTTTTGGTGAGCGAATAGCAGCACTGAAATCAGGCGACAGAGGCAGCTGTTTATGTCTGTTTTAACACATAGACCTACAGTGGTTAAAATAGTCGCATCTTTTTTTGGCGACGCTTTTTTGATGTGTGTGCACAGGAACAAAAACAACACACTCACAGACTCGCCTACAGGTGGAACAGGAGTTCTGTGAAGTTCACAGTGTGAAGACCTCGACTATTGAAAGGTAATTTCACTCACTCACATACCATTGACTAACTTTTAAATTTTGTTT
>NW_016217495.1:575-810 GCF_001687245.7 Rhagoletis zephyria | reverse complement strand
CCGTCGCATCATTATCACAGCACACTGCGGCCCGAATTTGCGTCAAAAAAACAGACGTATTTTAAAATCAAGCGGAACCGACCTGCTCTGAGTACTAAAACTAATCCTAAGCTTTTTAGTGATACTATTAGTATTGAAGGGCAGGATGAGCCTGTAGTGTCTGGACAAAACGACGATATGAATTCAGATTCATGTATGTCGCACTCTTCAGACCAGGTAACAAACATACCCACCC
>NW_016217495.1:263-518 GCF_001687245.7 Rhagoletis zephyria | reverse complement strand
GTGACAAGTGATCCAGTAAATTTAAAGCTACCAATTCGACAACAAACAAATTTTCAAGCCAATCAAGCACCATGTGAACAGGAGACTGTAAAGCTACAAATCCGACATGAGCACAATTTCCAAACGACCCAATTGTCAAGTGATCAGACGGGCTTAAAGCTACCAATCCGACAACAACTCCAACCACAGACAAATATTCAGTCAGCTAATTGTATTGATTTAAGAACGCATAATCAACAACAAATTCTTCATCAG
>NW_016217495.1:0-237 GCF_001687245.7 Rhagoletis zephyria | reverse complement strand
AATGAGATATACAATCAAGTGAGTGCAAATCAACCAATTCACCAGCATTTCTCACAACAGTTGCACTTAGGTAGTGATGACCAATCTCATCAAGTGCACGTAAGACCACAACCGAATGTGAGTTCTGTGGGTATACAATCAAATAGTCAGCCACAACAACAGCCTGTAAGAATTGTACCACAAAGTAATTATGATCCAGTGCACATTCGCCCGACTTATCATAATCAATTTCCAAAT
>NW_016217494.1:1162-1617 GCF_001687245.7 Rhagoletis zephyria | reverse complement strand
GCAGGATCATTTATATTACAAAAATAAATAAATGAAGTACTTCAATATTCAGATTTCCANAAACTCGAGAACCGCTGAACTGATTTGAATATATATATATATTACAAAAATAAATAAATGAAGTATTTCAATATTAAGGTTTACGGCCGAAAATATATTTGAGGAGGGTTGCCACCTGTTTGAAAATTTAACTAAATTTGCATAATTGATAAAATAATGACTTATTAAAATATAGGTATTAAATTAAGGAAGTTTAAGATAGATGACTGTTGGAAATATTTTTGAGGAGAGCTGCCACCTTTTTGAAAATTTTAACTCGAAAGCTTAGTATGCTGCACCAACGAAAAATTAGTCTCTTGTCAAATATGTTTGATTTATTATTATTTTTTTATGGATATGTGCAAATGTAGAGCGGGTACGGACGATGTGTGGTGGCTGACGGCCGTTCCTGGTTG
>NW_016217494.1:0-1133 GCF_001687245.7 Rhagoletis zephyria | reverse complement strand
TATGTACACATGTAGAGCGGCTACGGACGATGTGTGGTGGCTGACGGCCGTTCCTGGTTGAATACGGGAAAATAAGTACCCGCGCTCTTTTCAATAGAATTGAGTTCAACCTCAAAGCAGTAAAACTGTTTGGAAGGGAAGTTAAAAAATAGTTAATTTGGCGGGAAAAGTTTATGACAGTTTCTAATAAATACATATGTACATTAGAGTGGTCCAAACAAATAAGGTCGGATTTTTAATGCCGCCACCCCCTAGGATTGTTATATACCGAAAAAAATATACCCATATTTTTTATTTTGAAATAAAAAATAATTTAGGTAGTGCTCAAAGCGCTCAAAGTTTTCCATGTATTTTATATGGAAAAAAAACATCTTTTCGTACATTTTTGGACCACTTTAGTGTACATGTATGCGTACATATGTACCTATATTATTAATCATTAGGGTGGACCGTTTTGGATTGATTAAATAAATGAAATATTGCGATGTGGGTATCAAACTAAAGAGTTTTAAGAAGACTTACAATCGAAAATATGTTTGACGAACAATATGGGTGCCAAACGAAAGGTATTTGAAAAATCTTGATTTGGAAATGTTTTTTATAGGATTATCACCTATCTAAAAGTAAAGACTGAAAATATTGAAATTAAATGAAATATTACATAACTGGTTCTAAACGAAAAGTATTTGGGAAAGCTTTACTAGGGAATTTTTTTAAATCTTTCCACTTATCCAAAATCCGAACATTGTAAATAAATATAGAATTTACAACATCTTATCAAACGAAGTGATCATATTATCAACGAAGAGCTGGTACACAAATTACTTAATGTAAAAAATTCATAAACAAGTAATTTTTAAGCAAACCACACACCGACTCCAATTCTCATATAAAAGTGTAATAGTACCGTTAATTTTTTCATGATCCAATGATCGGATCTAAACCAAATTATTATGGTATCACCTGGAAATCGGTTGACGTGGTCCAAAGTTATGCGGTAACATGCATAAACAAAAATCCGACGAATTGTAACCTTCTCTTTTTTTTGAAGTCGGCTAAAAACTACGGAAACAAATAACAAAAGGATAAAAGAGTACCGAAAACAAAAAACTATCGCATGAAAGCTGTTTAAA
>NW_016217493.1:571-1617 GCF_001687245.7 Rhagoletis zephyria | reverse complement strand
GTATCGATAGGTAGGTAGGTAGGTAGAAGTGGCTGCCGCCCTAGCGGCATACTTAGGCCGTAGATAGAAGGCCCATTGTGTTACCACAGTTGACACCGTTCAATTATCCTCCCCATTGAACCACTTCGTGTCGCTGATGAATCTCATCAGGCACTTCGCATCGGTATTTGAAACCTCCCTAAGGTCGGCCAGGAATGGTGAACCCAGCCCCAACGACGTTAGATATGTCCTCTCTTCTAAGAGAGTAAACCCTTCGTGACCGCATCCGGTCCCATTTAGGCCAAGTCTGCCTGGAAACTCGACAAGTCGTACTTTGACTCCATCTTTCTTCAGCTTGTTTGTAAACAAATTCACTAATTAGCAGTTTGCAAGTGGCAAAGGGCATACCAATGCGTTATTTACCAGGAAGAATCTGCCCGGTCGTGCCTTGCCTTGCAAGTTCATCTGCCATGCAGTTTCCCTCTATGTCCCTATGACCAGGGACCCAAGTGAGGTGAAGTCTGTTCTGCTTGGCTATCTCCTGTAGAGATAGGCGGCAGTGCAGCGCAATCTTTGAGTGAAACGTGAAGGAGCTCAGAGCTTTGATCGCAGCCTGGCTATCACTAAAAATGAAGATGTCCCTTCCCATCATTTCGGTTCCAAGCTTCTCAGCAGCTTCCATGATGGCTGAAACTTCAGCTTGGAATACGCTGCAGTAGTCCGGTAACCTAAAAGAGATTTTTAGAGGAGGGTTTCGTGAGAAAACGCCGCCTCCTACCTTGCCGTCGAGTTTTGAACCATCTGTATAGATGTTAATGCTATCGGATGGAGTGATGAAACCTTCTTTCCACTCCTCCCTGCTTGGAATTCTGGTGCTGAAGTTGCTTTCCGGAATCGATGTCGAAGCACAGCGGTCTGTGCTGTTCGGAATGAAGCAGAATTCATTTAATATACAAGAGTGTCCCTGGGCTACAGGTTGCCATTGGGATGCCTCTCTTAAGCGAAGAGCAGCGAGCGCTGCCATCTGCTTTCCTACCAAATCCAGTGTCAGAAGATCCAAAATAGCG
>NW_016217493.1:0-501 GCF_001687245.7 Rhagoletis zephyria | reverse complement strand
AGCGCTCCGCTTATGCAGATCATACTAGACCTTTGCACCTTGGTGAGAAGCCTGAGATTGACCTCTTTATCTAACGCAGGCCACCACACGATCACTCCATACAGGAGTATTGGTCTGACGACTGCTATAAATATCCATCGGCAGATCCGGGGACTAAGGCCCCATCTTTTGCCTATGGCCCTTTTACAAGTATAGAGGGCAACGGAAGCCTTTTCATAACGCTGAATCATATTATCCCTCAGCATAGCTTCTTATCTAAGATAACGCCAAGAAATTTGGCTTTTGTAGAGAGTCTTAACCGGACGCCGTTTAGCTCCGGTGGAGTGACGGAAGGCATTTTATACCTTCTCGTGAAGAGGACGAGCTCCGCTTTGCTTGAGCTGACGCTCAGACCACAGCGGGTAGACTACTTGGATACATCCCGAAGCGTTCGCTGCATCGGCTCGCATAGCGTTTGCGGAAATTTTCGCCTGAAAGCGATTGCAATGTCGTCGGCGTATG
>NW_016217492.1:1031-1617 GCF_001687245.7 Rhagoletis zephyria | reverse complement strand
AGTCGCCAGGGACCGATGGCATCATACCTGCGCGGCTGGAAAGGGTCGCGGCTCTGAAGGTGTCGTGCAATCGGTTGGATCCTACTTATGCGAACTGCGTGAGGACCGGGTACATCCCCTAAGGCGTGAAGGGTAGTCAGTGTTGCGTTCATCCCGAAAGCCGGAAAAGGCCCTCATGTTTCCCGTAGGGATTTTGGGCCTATCATTCTCTTCGTTTTTACTAAAAACGCTTTTGATAAACTCGCTAGAGAGGCCTGTATAACGCGATTCCTCGTTACTGTCTTTCAAGAACTCAATATGCTTATTGCAAGAAAAGGTCGGTGAATACCGCTCAGCACACATTGGTAAAGTTGTCAGAGGAAGTCTTCAACAGTGTCACCAACCTAATAAGAATTATCTACTGCTTACATCGTGACAGAACTTTCGCGACGGAGTGAAGGAGCGTCTGCACACAGTGCAGAGTCAATAGGAGCACTCCACATGGTGATGTTCTCTCTCCCCTGCTCTGGATTGCGGTGTAAACAACTTTCTAGAGGAACTGGAAAAAGAGGGCTGTCGGGTGATAGTCTATGTAGATGATGTGGAA
>NW_016217492.1:0-949 GCF_001687245.7 Rhagoletis zephyria | reverse complement strand
ATTCATGCGCTGAAACTGGGAATTTAAACTGATCCTTTTGTATCAGCTGTCAAGAGGAAGATGAGGTGGAATCATCTCCACACTTTCTTTTATACTGTCCAATCTTCGCGAGGCTAAGATGGAAGCATTTTGGCAGGCACTTCTGAAAAAAAACACAGAGCTCTCGGGGATCGAAATCAGCCAAATTCGGAATTTCGTAATCGGCTTGCGACGTTAACTTAACCCAAGCTAAGCTGTACTTCTTTGTGCTATGAAATAGTTGGTCACATTACGCATATGGTTATATTTACATAGTACATACATATGTACATGTGTATATTCAAAGATCTTGCTTTCTAGGCGACTAATGAATAAATGCACATTACTCATTCATATATGGTGATGAGACGCCATGCCCATATCCAGATTGCATATGAAATACACGCGTGCAACATAGTATGTAAGTAAGTATTTATATATGTACATGTATTTTCATTTGTCCTACAGTTGCAATATATATGCTCTTACATATGCATATGAAGTTTTCTTTTCTCGAAAAAAATGTCACCTTCTAATATGGCAACATTATTAGAGTGCAACATTTTAAAGAAAGAGCATGCAATATCCATGTGCAGATGCTTAGAAAAGAACACGAAAACTTTACAGCCCTGACGCAGGGCAGAATAAATGCGACATTATTTCGAGAAAAGAAAACGCTAATACAATACACATTTATGAAATGCGAAATATTCACTTTGAGCGCGTGATACCTATTACATACATATTCATATATGTAAATGGGTAATCCGGTACGATTGTTGCTGCTTCGACTTCGTGAGCACTTTGTAAAATTGAAATATGGATAAAAGAGAAACGCATTTGCATTACCACTGAACGCATTGTGCTTTTGTGTTATATTATCATAACATCACTTTTGCAGTCTATTTTCATTGCCTTTATTTTTACTAGA
>NW_016217490.1:0-1617 GCF_001687245.7 Rhagoletis zephyria | reverse complement strand
TTTACATAGATCCAAATTTGAAAATTGTAGGTGTGCCGAAGGAACCCCGTAGGAACAAAGTATTCTGAACTATCCTTCAATCCACGTATTCGATGAGGTGGTTGGAAAATTTGGGTGCAAAATTCTACTCTTTTGGTCCCCGATGCACTTACGGGCATAGTAAGCGCTTACCTTGGGCCATGCTTTCGAAGGTAAAGAACATTGTATCCTGAGAATGCCGGTCGAGGCTTGCTGGAGCTTTCGAGTCAATGGAATTTTGGCGTATGAACCCTCTATGTGACAGCGGATGAGGTACTCATCCCGCTTAGGGCCACCAGTAGGGTGTCCGGAATGCTCCATTATCAAGAAAGGGGATGTGGGTTCTGTATACAGAAAAGCTAAGGCGGCAGTCCGGCAAATCAACTTTAAGTACAGTATAAAGAATAAGTAAAGCCGGAGCTGCCTTTGGTATGATGTACATGGTGAACAAGAATATGAGTTACAGCTTCAAGATTAGGCTTTTCAAATCAAATGCACTCTCGATCCTTCTGTAGGTCACTTCTTCCTGAAAATTCAATACCGCAATAAATAGGGGTCTGCAAGTTTTCGTGAATAGGTGACTTAAATTTCTGATTTTTTGGCCTAAACCATCTCTGCTATGAAAAGCTAATTTGGAATCTCTTTAAATCGGGATTCGGAGACAGAAATAGAAATGGATAGGACACACTTTGCGCAAAGAAGACGGCGGTATTGCAAATAAGGTTTTGGAATGGAATCCCCTAATCGATAGATCTCACGGCAGACCTCGCGAAACGTGGAAAAAACAGTCGATCGAGACTCGAAGTGAAGTCGCATTAAGCTGGAAGCAGCTAAAAGAGGAAGAAGACTGCGTTTCAAGAGAACTAGTACCAATTTCCCCTTGGTAAAGTAGGGTAACTGCAACACACTTTACGTCAATTATTTTAGTTACGACAGTGAGCCCAGCTCCGATGCCAAACTCGATCAAAACAATAGTTTCCATTTCTCCAGCCCTACTGTTACCAGTAAAACGAGAGGAGGAATTATCATTTAAATAGCAATGGAGAACACATGGCACATTGCGCAACATAGCGATTAACACTTACCAGAATTGCCGTTATTTCAAGACATTGCCACGGCAAGTAATTACCCAAAGGTGTTATCAGCCAAACACTTGCAAAATAACTAAACTATTTGCTATTCTTTATGCTAGGCAAGTCACAGTGGCACACAGTGGTACAGCCCCATACATTTTTTTCTCAGAAATCGATAGAAAATATTCCGGTCTTTCTTTTTTTTTTTATAGTAAGAAGGCGTAGGAAGACGAAAGAAACATAGTTTCTATCCATCAAAAGTGTTAAAGTAAGCATTTATAAAGTGTAATTTTTATCTGCTTATATTTATTAAAGTATTTGTTCGATTTCACTGATTTTTTCTCTATTTTGTCTAGTAAGTGCCATATTTTCAAATAACCTAAAACAAAAATAAAATAAAAATCAAAACAAAAGTTATAAGCAAAACGTATTGCTTAAATGAACCAACATCTCAAACAGTTTTAGTTGAATAAAATTCTTTTGTTTATTTTATTTTATATAAATCTGCCAATTTCGCTTAAAGTTA
>NW_016217489.1:0-1617 GCF_001687245.7 Rhagoletis zephyria | reverse complement strand
AAAAAATAGGTTCCGTATAGTTGCTGAACACTCCACGTTTATTTTATTTTAAAAACAACCGTTATGTTCGTACTTGATGCACTTATCTAAATGAAAATTGAGGTTCCTTTCTCTGTTTAACTTCGAAAGCTACTGAAGAAATTTGGTTTTAGGTTTTTCTGTAAATTTGCTATTAATTTTGCTGGCGGACATCGTAATTCGCATAAAGGAGTCAATATTTGCGACAAACAAAATTCAAAAGTGTATGAAAAAATATATTAAATTTCGACAACTGACCGATACTAGTTTAAATAATTTCACCTCCAAAATAGATATGGTACTTAGCTATTGATTTGAAATATATAATAATTTTTAGTAAGAATTCCTCTTTAAAAACAAATGAGCACAGTTTTGAAATTTTTTTCTTTCACTTTATTTTGTAAATTCCTTATAACTAGTATTTTCTTTAAAAGTAGTACAAATGTTTATTTATAGTACAAATGAATTTAATACACTCTGGGTAATGCTGAGAAGTAGTAAAGAGGGGTAAAGAACAGAATATGTATGTATACTTAAATTTATATATGTAAATATGTAAGAATGTAAATGTCTGCTACTGTTTGCGTTAAATTAAAAACTTGAAGTATACTGTAAAANTGTTTAGGTTTTATTATGTACATATCGATGGTCCTGTGCAATAACGACACAATTCAAAATTCTAAAAATAGAAACCCTTACTACTGTTAAGTGTCTCATGTCTCTAACCCTTATCGAATCCATGTCTAATCCTTAGTACTTACTTTAGCAATCCTTCCTGCTTACTTAAGTAAGGATTGGAAATGGATTAGACAAGGATTAGAGACCAGAGCCACTTAACAGTAGTTAACAGTTTTTATTTATTGAATTTTGTATTGTGCCTTTATTGCAGAGGACCTTCGACATGTATGTGTTGGGTTATATGAAAATTCTCCGCGGTTTAGTCATTATTAGCTAAAACCGTATGCCATTTTTCGGGTAGCTTCATAATTTCATCGTTGTAGAACTTCTGTGTGGTTTATCGCCGAAAAACTTGGCAAAGTGATTTCTAGCGGCTCTTCGTTAGGCCAATTTTTTACAATGAGGTGTCATGCTGAAACGAACTCCTTTTCTATTGGCGAATTCTTTATGTGGTCGACTTCTGCACAGCGCAAGACCGCATTGATCGTTTCATGTCGTTTTAGCAGTTTTTAATGGACAATTTTCTTCCAATACCACCAAACACTTAACGCCTTGTTTATTGTCATGATCACTTGCGTTGCTCCCAGTCACTCCATTTTTCATCGCCCGTAATAATTCGCTTTAAAAATGGTTTGATTTCCTTGCGTTTCAACAGTGTTTTACTGGTTGTAGCTCGGTCAATAAATTTTCATTTGCGTTAATTTATATGTCACCCAAACATAGAGCTGATTTGATTAGCCTGCTATTTTTACGTGATTCCAAGCTGTCATATGGTTGATTTTTAGGGCCCCGCTATATCCTGACAGCTTACATGTCGGTCTTGCACAACCATTTACATTATTTCATCGACTTTTCCAGTGACTACTGGCCGACTAGAGCGAAGAGCATGTTTGAATCAGGAAAACCACTCCATTTTCAAAT
>NW_016217487.1:0-1617 GCF_001687245.7 Rhagoletis zephyria | reverse complement strand
TGTAATGAATGACAACAGTTCAAAATTTCATGTTACTAGCTACTTAAATGGAGGAGTAATAACGAAAAATCTTATATCTGAATAATCAGTAGTACGGGAGCTATTGGTTATAGTGACCCGATCTTTGTAATTTTCACTCTAAGTTCTCTGTTGATAATNCTCACAGTGTAATGAATGACAACAGTTCAAAATTTCATGTTACTAGCTACTTAAATGGAGGAGTAATAACGAAAAATCTTATATCTGAATAATCAGTAGTACGGGAGCTATTGGTTATAGTGACCCGATCTTTGTAATTTTCACTCTAAGTTCTCTGTTGATAATCGGTGGAAGTATTGCAAAATATTATGTTCTTAGCTGTATAAATGGAGAAGTTATAACGAAAAATCTCATATCTGAACAATCAGTTGTTGGGAGCGATATGTTATAGAATTCGGATTCTTCCGGTTCCGACAAATGATTAATACATTATAAAAATACACCCACCTACCAAATTTCATCCGGATATCTCGAAAAATGGGAGACTAGACTGCATACAAACAGACGAATAGACAGACAGACAGACAGACGGACATGGCTAAATCGACTCAGCTCGACGTTTTGATCATTTAAGTATACATTTTAATGGGTCTATCTCTTCTTATTCTGGTACTTACAAACATCGGACCAAAGTTATAATATCATTTCATGCTCATGAAAGGTATAAAAAAAAGCAAGTGCACCTGGGCCACACTGGAGAAGTGAAACTTAGATTACTTATCTATTTTGTCTCATAACTAATATATACATACACACATCTGCTTTTGCTTAAGGTTATACTTTTTCTCTTTTTTCTATCTACATCCCTCTACCTCTACCCTTGTTCGTTCTAATTACATTTATGTTATTCTGTTTTTCCATTATCTTCATTGTTATCTTTATACTCTATCGATAACAAAATCGAGAATAACGTCCAACAAAATATCGATAACAAAACCGATGACAAATTCGATAAAAATTTCAATAGCAACTTCGGTAATACCATTGGTAGCAAAATCGATTAGAAAATCGATAAAAATATCGATAACGAAATCGATAAATATCGATAACAAAATCGAGAGATATGAATAATAAAATCGATAAATATCGATAACAAAATCGGTAAATATCGATAACAAAAACGATAAATATTGATAACAAAAACGATAAATATTGATAACAAAATCGATAAATATCGATAACAAAATCGATAAAAAAAATGTCGCTAAGAAAATAGTTAAAAATATCGATTACGAAATCGATAAAAATATCGATAACAAAATCAATTATTAATAATAAATATATAATATCGATAAAAATTTCGATAACAAAATCGAAAAAAATCGATAACAGAACCGATAAAAATATCGATTATTTTATCGATAAGTCTCGAGAATCCCGAAATTATCTAAAATCGCCAAGTAGTTCCCAGATTGAGTCTGTGTGTCTCTCTCTATATCTTTTCCTCTTTAGTTACCGTTATTTAAATTTTTCTTCCCCTATCTTCGACTTTACTTTTATCGGTATCCTCATCCTAATCTTTGTTTTTCCTTTTATGTTCATCATTTTCTTCATCTACATATTCCCCTTCACCTTTGC
>NW_016217486.1:0-1617 GCF_001687245.7 Rhagoletis zephyria | reverse complement strand
AAGGCAGCGATGTCATTGGAGCCATTTCAAGGTAATATTTCCTTGGAATAATATAATTTTTTTCTAGCATAAAGGCATGTTTTTTCTGAGTGAGGGAAATTTTCAATCTAAAATAGTTCGCTTTTCTGCTGGGTAGTGCCAAATAAGATGGATGATTTAAATGCCATGAACATGGAGTGATTTGATATTAAAACTAAAATGATTCAATCGCTTACTGGCATTTTCGATTTCATTTAGACATGCTATATAAGTATTATTACAAACTAAAAAAGAGAAAACATAGCACACACTAGACTTTGCTAATTTTCCAATATTTGTTTAAATTTTCCGTAATATCACTTTTGTTGCTAACTTAAATGCAATGAATTAATAAATAACAGTTAAACATTAACATATACATAGTAATGTTTAATAAATATATGTGAATAATCTAGCTTGGCCAACTAAAGCAAGCACATGATTGGCATATTCATTTCAACATTTGCTTATTTGGCTAGTGTTTTTGTTGTGTATTTGCATTTATTGTTTTTGCATTGTGTTTATATGTGTGGGAAGGTTTATTTAGCTATAATTTGGTTACGATTTTGTTTTTTCCATTCAATAAGCCAATCTCGTTTCAATGCGTACCTACGGAGTGTCGCAATCAAGAATAAAAACAAAGCGAAACATCACATTTTGAGTAATCGAGTATGTGAATATATTCTCGGAATATAAGCTTTGCAATTACACTAATATCTTGTATGTAAATACTTTTTAATATTTATTAATTTATTTTTTTTAACTTTTGCTCGTCTTCTTTGTTATACCTAATTGCGCTATGCGATCGATGAATGGCACTTTCTGACGAAATTTCCTATTTCCTATTGTTTGATTTGCATTTGGTGATGCGAGCAATGCATCCTGCTCGTCGAGTGATGTTTGCTGTTGCTGTTGCAATTTTGATTGGCGTGCAAGCGGGGGTGGAGGCGTAGGCGCCCTAATGCCATCCTCGGCAGTTCCTTGAAATTTTTTGAATTGATTGGATTTGTATAGTTTTTTTTTTAGACGCAAGGTTTTACATACGTATGCAAATATTTTTTTTATTGGAATTGTGGAGTTGTTGATGTTGGAGTATACGTGAATGAATAAAATATTTATAAAATGCAAATGTAATAACTAAAAGAGTAGAATTAATAAAAAAAAGACAAAAAACAATATGTGAAAAGTCTTCTGATTTCTGGATTTTGTTAAAAGGAAGCAGTTTCAAATCAAATATGCTTTAAAAGGCTTTTGTTTGTTTCAATTTCTGGTGGTATATCATTTGTACAAGAATTTTGTTTAGTATTTAGAAACTTTTGTTCAGTACAAAAAACTAACAAAAACCACACTACTCTTTTCAATGCGGAGAAACTAACTTAAATAAGTGTTCACTTCAATCTGAATTGTGTTTAACTACTTAAGCCTCCTGCACGGAAAGCTCATTGAAAAAATAAACTTGACACACTTTGTACTTGGCAATCAATTTTTTCTACCAAATTGGTTGTCAATCGCATTTGTGACTACATATGTACATGTGTATGTATGTACTCCGAATCGCCTCAATACTTTCCTACTTTTTTACACGCTCCATTTTTTTTT
>NW_016217485.1:0-1617 GCF_001687245.7 Rhagoletis zephyria | reverse complement strand
ACACTTTAGTGCAGCAATGCGTGAGCTGAACGCATGAAAATGCAATTATGTGGTTACCTACTATCAAGCGTATCCATTCGCTGGTTGGCTGATTGGTTCATATAAATGGCTGACGACTTATAGCGACTAGTTAAAGCAGTGCACCAGTGCAATCGACTGGTTGCAACGAATGAGTGTGACGCGCAAGGCTAACGCATTTTAGTTAAAATAAGCAAATAAACATTTTAATCCATAACATTCACTTTGTCAACAAGCACACCTGACACATAGGCCACAAAAAAATGCATACACACACATATGTATGTATGTATACGTTTGCAAACATAAGCGCCCTGTAGGAAAACTACAGTGGCTTAGAACTGGTGTTCGTTTAGAGAAAATGTGACATGGACATAATTGCAAGAATACTTACTTTAAATAGAGCAATTGCAGCACGCTGATTGCCATCTACAAACCCATTCATAGTCAACCATTACCACTACGATTACCATTGCAATTACCATTACCACTGTCACTACCATTGCCATTACTATAAGTATATCTACCCATAAAATTACCATTTGCATTACAATTTGCATTACCATTTGCATTACAATTTGCATTACCATTACTATCACCACTAATACTATCACCACTTTACCAAAACCATCACCATTATAAAAACCATATCCATTAACATTACCATTATAATTACCATTACTATTACTATTACCATTAAAATTAATATTAGCGTTATCATTACTATTAGGGTAGGTGAGCAGCTCTTGGCACGAGTTCAATTGGAGCCCATTGTGATGCTGCCATTATATGCCATTACCATTACAATTATCATTATTATGTGTATATTAACATTACTATTATCTTTGCCATTAGCATTACCAAACTCCAAAAAGTAATCAGTTTGTTATAACTTTGAAAAAATTTGTTGCTCGTCCATTAGGGTGGTCCAAAGATTTTTTGCTGACCCCAACTCCTTATTCTTCAGTTCTGTGGGGTAGTAGCGGGAAAATACTAAAAGTAAAAAAATGCGAAGGAAGCCTTAGTCCTCAACTAACTTAGTCTCATTTTAGTTCGTTTAATTTGGTCCAGGGCTTAACAAATTTTTTGCTTATAATCCAAAACATGTAATATACTTTCTCCATACCCTTAAAATAGTCGATTGTTTCAGTAGTGACCTATTGACTTGAACCAACACTCTTATCGCCAAGCAATTTGTTGCAGGTTTAGAAGCTGAAAATGGCTATAAAATACCAGTTAAATTACGTAAGCAGAATTGCATAAAAAACTACTACGTATGCAATTCAAAAAAGTATTGATTTATCAAACTGTCCTCAGTTGGCATTACTCCTAGACTGTTATGCAAGAAAAGGGTAATTTTCGGTATAAAAAGCAACATTTAAACTAGCCTGGTTCGATTATATTTTTTGCTACTGGGTACGCATTCCCATTCACTCGCAGATGCCCGAATGTGCCGTAAAACTGCATGCGTTTATATATGCATAATGGATGTTCCTATGTATATATATATGGAAATGTACTTACATACATACATACATACATACTTATGAGTGTACAACATTCAAATGCAACTTTTGTATTGGAATCAGGAGGCGGGGA
>NW_016217484.1:0-1617 GCF_001687245.7 Rhagoletis zephyria | reverse complement strand
ATTCCACTTTCTCTCTCTTTTGCCCAATGCCGGCGGCGGCGGCGATGCAGAAGCGAAATGGCAAAAATCACTTTGAATTCTGTTTCGTAAAGCATTTCCTACATTTTTATTTGCAATTCTGCTACCATATTTCCCACGCGCGCACTGCCAACCGCCTGCAGGCAGCAAGCAACAAAGTGAACAGTGTTGAAAAGCAAGTGATTGAGGCGGCGTTGCAACAGCTGCTGGTAGGCTTCCACTACTGCAACTCTGATGCTGTTGACGTTGAGGTTGATGTTGCTGTTGCTGTTGTTGTGCTCGACTCATCATTAGCAACCAATGTAGTTGGATTGCGCCAAGCCGAGTCAAGCTAAGCCAAGCGAAGTCAACCAAATATGCATGCGAATCAAGCCAAGCGCCACCACTTGAAGTCGAGGCCGGTCGTTGATTGCGGCTCGAACGCTTTTGAGCTCAGCTGAGCTGGCGTTTGTAGCTTCTTGAGTGCATGTGGCTGCCACTGCTGTAGTGTCTACTGATGAGCAGCCATCAAGATATCAATGCACCACCACCTGTGAGCTTGGCGGATGCACGCTTGCATTTCAGTCGCTTTCAAGCTTTAGATGTGCACGCGCACGCTTCCCCAACTTCGAGTCGAATTACCACCCAAGAGGCAAGCAACAACACAGCAGCTAGCTGGCATCATCTGCAAAGCAGCAGCAGCAGCAATACCACATACATATGTACATGCATGTAGCAGCGTGGGGCGCAAGCGAACGAACGACCTACCTAGCATACGAGCCATCATCGCAAGCAACAATCAACGAACCGGTTGTCGTCGTCAGTGGCAGCGCAGCGCAGCGCAACAAGCGTCTTTGGCTTAAAATTGTTACCAATTGTGAATGTGAATTTCAGTTAAACGCCGCACTTTTACCAGTCCAGTTGACTTTGTCCGACAGTGGGCGCCAATACATTTAGTTGAGCCAATATAGTATATTTACTTAGATTGTTAGCTGATAGAGTTGAGCAGCGAACGCGCATTACTGTGTGTGTCTAGTTAGTAGAAAGCAAAACGTGAGCGTGCGTACTAAGCGTTTTTGCAATTTTGTGTTTCTAACGGATTTCGATTTGTGAACTAAGCAAAAAGCTTTCGGAAATAAAACAGCAAATTTTGCTGGGGATGAACATTGAATTTGAATAACTCCAGAGAAAGCAATAAAAAATAGTTGAGTTGAAACAAAAAAACAAACTACATTTTTGTTATTNTTGAATTTGAATAACTCCAGAGAAAGCAATAAAAAATAGTTGAGTTGAAAAAAAAAAAAAAACTACATTTTTGTTATGNAAAAGCTTTCGGAAATAAAACAGCAAATTTTGCTGGGGATGAACATTGAATTTGAATAACTCCAGAGAAAGCAATAAAAAATAGTTGAGTTGAAACAAAAAAACAAACTACATTTTTGTTATGAAACTCGAAATTTAAATCCATTGCAATTTACTACAATTGTGTGTGTGTTGTTGAGCCAAAAAAAAAGAAGAAAAGTGCTGAACAATTTACAAGAATTTCAGCAAGAATAAACACAACAAAAAATAAAAATAAATACAAAAAAAAAATACAAAAAATTCCCAGCTTATAATTGC
>NW_016217483.1:0-1617 GCF_001687245.7 Rhagoletis zephyria | reverse complement strand
CTTCCTACATATGTTAATTTATTTACTTACATATGTGCATTAGATAAAATTTTTTTGCAGATATGTATATATCTGATTGTGTACACAAAGTATTTTTTGATCTTTTNCAAGAATATGGATTCCGTAAACAAATTTACTTCTTAGCAGCTGTTGCTTTTTTTGCAGCTGGTTTTTTACTAGCGGCAGCTTTCTTTGGCTTGGCAGCGGCCGATTTTGCTTTTGCTGCCTTTGGTTTGGCGGCAGCTGATTTAGCTTTGGCTGGCTTTGCTTTCACTGCACCAGTCTTTTTTGCATCTTTCGCCTTGGCTTTTTCACTTTTCTTCTTTTCAGCTGTTTTCTTGCTAGCGACGGCTTTCTTCACCTTTTTCTCACCAGCCGCCTTTTTGGCACCACTTAGCCTTTTTATTTGATGCTGCACCAGTAGCCGTCTTCTTTTTGGCCTTCTCTGCTTTTGGCTTTACTTTTCCCTCACTGGATTTTGAGGCCGAAGCTGATAATTTGAATGAACCAGACGCACCTTTTCCTTTGGTTTGGATAAATTTTCCACTGGAAACGTCAGATTTCAAATAACGCTTGATGAATGGTGCCAATTTTTGAGCATCGCACTTATATGTGGCACTAATGTATTTCTTAATTGCCAAAAGTGACGAGCCGCCACGTTACAAATACTAGTTACAACGTCCTACAGGCTTTGAATATGTACCGTTACGTAAAAAAAGCAAAATGAATTTTATCGTTTGCTGTTTATACTTTTTCGTTCCTAAAATAAAATAAATCGTAAGCGACACTGCGTGTACAGAACTTTAGTTTTAACCGAAGTTCCATCGGCAGATGCTACAACTGAATGCTTCAAAATCAGCTTCCTTACCTCATCATTTTAGACATTTGTTAGAGAATTGAATGAGCTTTAAATATGTTCAGCTTATACTGCTGATTGGCAGTGTTTATATTTAATTGATTTAAAATTAAATTTTTCAAACTATCCTTAAAGTACCGATTATACAACATAAAAGCTATCGCAAGCGCCAATTTTTTTATAACTTACCTCGACATGTTCAGGAAAAATATCATAAGCGCCATTTTACCTTTAAACAATAAAATCCATAAAAATTGTTGCACTGTTTAAGGGAGAGTTAAAAACAAAAACTGTCGTATTTTTGTCGCTTAAGATAAAATCGCGAATAGGTGTCGATATGTATACTGTAGTGTTTTAATAAAACAACTTCTCCAGATAAGTTGGCCATTTTGTCTTTAAAGCAATATTTCATTTGGTTCCCAAACAATTTTTTAACGATTAGATAGCCATAGGCGGGGTTTAATATGCCCTAATAATAGATGCAACTTTTTAAGGGCGACTTATTTTAGTCCAAAGTCGAACATTCTAATACCATTTAAGTTGTTTTATAAAAATGTCACAAATAAACACTACACATACATACATATTTACGAATTTACATACATATGTGTACTTTTTTTTTACATTATCAGCTTTGTTAAATTAGAATCTCCTTGCTTAGGAAACTAGAATATGTTTTTGCATAGTCTTCCATGCAATAACTTTCGCAACGTCTGCAAAATTAATTGGTATTTTTTAATAGTCATAGCAGTAACTAAAAT
>NW_016217482.1:0-1617 GCF_001687245.7 Rhagoletis zephyria | reverse complement strand
GGGACTTTAATGTATCCAGAAGGGGGTAAATACTTGCTTCGAACATCGTCTTTTGCAAGCCCAGTTACCTCAAAGTGATAAGATCCGGTATCCTCCACCTGTGCGATGCTCTCCTGTGTGCCTTCCACAATTTTCTGTCCACTTCATCTACCGATTACTCCATAATGGGGGGATACTCTCATTCCCTTACTGATTACTTATTTGGTGTTTTTTTTTATATTACCAGTTTTTCATGATCAAAACAAATGCCAAAATAGCTACTAATGATTTTACAACCTCAAGTCATTGAAATTAAAATGCCTTAATCCTTCGTGTTTTGCAAGGTTATTCAATGACACAGTATCTATATCTTATAGGTCCGCCAAAAACCCCAGAAAATGCAATGGGGGACCAATTAAAAATCTTTTTCTATTAAATGTAATAAAAATGTATAAAATGTAATTGTAAGAGAACCAGAGTTTTCCGATCGAAATATATTGATTTTCAAGAATTCTATACCATTCCTACAAAAGTTTTTTTTCCCCCCAAATTTAAAATGCAAGGAAAACATTGAGCGCTTTGAGCGACCTCTAAATATTTTTTGATTTCAAAATAAAAAATAGGGGTATATTTTAACGGTATAGAACAATCCTAGGGGGTGAGAGCAATAAATTTCCGACTTTACTTATTTTGGACCACCCTAATGTACATACATGTAATGAAATTAAGCAATTTTTGCGCCAGTTATCGATATCATATTGATTGATGAAGGTTTCTGTGGAGATCGTGGGTGTGGGTGTGTGTGGGTGTTAAACTACATGTCAGTCAGTGGCGGACGCACGGGTGTGTTTTAATATGGCGCATATGTATGTATAATATGGCGTCTATGTATTAAAACACCCCCCGTGGGTCGCCAAAGTTGTCCAGCTGGACCCCCAGGAATCCACGGGAAACTCGATGGCAGTCTATGTTGGCGTGAAAACGAAATGACGGTGGTCCACGAAAATTTAACCGGTTTCGACAGTAAAGAACAACAATGTTTTCTATCAATGTAGGCAGATAATTCACCACTTAGAAAAATTAAGGCAGCAAAAAAACTTTAAAATTTTTTGGCAATTTTTGCTGTATTTCGGCTGAATTGAGACTTGAAGATTTAAGCCTCTTACATTCAAATTTCTAGGCTAAAGTTCTAATAAGTTTTAATGCGATCTGTTAGGATGTAACAGATAGCGCAAAAAAATAATTTATGGAACTTTTTTGTTTTGTTTTTCTGGTCCACGGATTTGAGAATTTTTTTTTTTTTCAGTTAGGCCGGGCTATGGATCAGATAGCCTGTTTATTTAGCTTTAAATTCCTTTTTTTTTTAATCTCCCTTACAACACACTTCACTCCTCACTACAACTCAATTCAAGGGCAATCAATTCTGATTACCTTCTTTTGTGAGTGAAAAGTGAAAGAGCGCTCTTCAAAAAATTGAGGCTAGGAGCAGAATTAGCGTTTTGGCAGCGGCAGTGGAAGCTCAAAATTTAATCCGGTACTCAAATGGCATCTGCCATCGAAACACCCACACATTGTGGAGGAGATATATGTATATCCGACTATTAATACTCTACTTCGTATACTTTGGACAGTTTCAGC
>NW_016217481.1:0-1617 GCF_001687245.7 Rhagoletis zephyria | reverse complement strand
ACACACAGCTGATTAAACAACACCACCTTATATAAATTCGCCTTGAAACCAATCAATAACCAGAAACAAATCATCTCTGGAACGACGATTTTCTCATTCAAAACCAGATTTTCGAGCTGACAAAATAGCTTTTTTTCTAACGATTACCCAGAAATTTTTAATGGTATTGAAAACTGGACTACAGAAAGGCATTCCATATGTAAATATCTTCGTTTACAAAAAAGTTTTTCTTCGCAGGCGCCCAATGTTCAAGAAATGTGGAGATCCAGCCCAAAAAATTATGTATACATTTCAATCATTAGACCTCTAGAGGAAAACAATTCAAAGAGTTTAATACAACTCGTATGGAAATTGTATGCCCTTGTAAAAAAATATTAAGGCTACACAAATACAAATTATGTTTTTCAGTGCTTGGAAATATGTCATTTTCTTATTGTAGCGAATACCGAATATTAAATTTTTTGAAATAAAACTGATTCAAGCCAAAAGCGATCCTTTCCATTATTATGCAACTTTGAATTTACAAAAAACCTATAATGCGACGGAAACGGCCAAACGGTTTGTCAAACAAGAGGAATTATTCCTTTAGTTCAAACCTGTTTTGCTGTGTAGAGGGTGCTTGAAGGTTTGACAAACCGCTTGCGGGAAATTTAAGCGAAACCATTTGCGTTAGCGAATGATAAAATCGGCTCATTCGCATCGGAATTTTCACCGAGTGAGGACGTAACAGAGGGAATTGGAAGAAAACGAAGACAGTAGCCGAAGCTCTTGATCTCATTTAAAGCCTAAGTGGGGTTCCATCACCTTTTATTTCTTTACTAGACCTTCTAAAATATTGCAAAACACGGAGTCTATCAAAAACAGCTTTAACATGTGCCGCCAAATTTGTTTTCCATTTTTGTTGAACCATGCACAAATATATACATACATACGTATTTAGTAATCATTTTAAGCTTGAAATCACTAAAACTAACTACATAAATTTGTGAAAAAATCTGTGAAACATACAAACATATGCAAGCATACATTTGGTGCTCTTACTTCAGTTTTTGTAAGTTGTCAGTCAAATTTTATGTCATTTGCTAATCAGCTCTGCAAAACTACTATTTTCAAATTCAATGTCTACATATTCGAAAACGTTGGTTGTCTACTCGTATGCAGGTGTATTTAAAGGCAAATCAAGTTAATTACGCTTACGTGCCTTATGGTAAATGCAACACGTTTCTTGTTCCGTTTTCCCCCCTCATTCATTTATGTTTTATTGCTACGCCACCAAAATTGGAGTATTTTAGTGAAACGACATTTTTAACACGGCACACAGCTGCTAAATGGACTACATAAGAACCCACTGAATTGCTGCTATAAACTTTGCAACGAAGGCCGTCACAAATATTCGCACATATTTTGGCATAAACACCATTTTACTGCTCTGTTGAAATCGCAAAAAATTAGCAATGCCATAGTATAATGTATGTATGTAGCTATTGCAATTAAAAATGCTCCTTTGGCTCCGCTACTTGTGTATTAAAAGCAGTGCAAGGAGGAGGAGAGGAACGCAGTGATTTAATTGTATTTACATGCAAGCTAGGGTTATGATTTTTTTTTTTTAGATTCAAA
>NW_016217480.1:0-1617 GCF_001687245.7 Rhagoletis zephyria | reverse complement strand
TGCACAAAGTTCGGCGGAACGGGAAACAGCTCGGCGTAGTCGAGCTCCCTAGGGTAGCTGTAGACGTTCAGGTGTGGTGAGGGCGTGAAGAAGCGGGCGTCCTTGGTGCGCAGCAGCGGAAGAGGGGGTTCATCATCAGAGGACTTCTCGTTCTGGCGAAGGAGGCCACAGGCGACGTCCAGCCGTTCTTGGTACTTGCCAAACTTTTCCCAGTTGTACTCGATCAGCAGATCGCGGTACTCGGTCCAGGTGGCGGGGTCGCTGGCGGTGGGAAAGCCTGCAAAGAAAGAAGAAATGTTGTAAACAAAAAATTAAAAACAACAACAACAAAAGGTGACAACTGTACCTCCACCAAAGGGCGGCAAATTGGGATGTGAGAAAATGCACAGCGGCTGGGCGCTCACCGAGAGGACCCAGGGCAGGCTGGCGTGGCGCCGCTGCAGCGCCGGCGGCACCAGAAAGTTATCGAGGACAAAGAGGTTCGGTTTCTCTCGTTCCAACGCCACCTCGATCTGCCCGTCAAAAGTGACCATCGTCCGGAGGATGATCTCACTGAAGGAGGTGGCATCATCATCATCGGTGGTGACTGCCATCTGCTTGCGCATCTTCTCCAGCGGCGTGCCGGCGCACAGCATCCCGTTCTCCTTCAGCGACTGGGCCATCAGCGCGAGCATGTTGGTCTTTTTCTTCTTCTTGTCCTCGTCTGTTGTTTCTTTTTCTTCCTCCTCTTCTTCTTTCTCTTTAGTAGCACTTTGGTTGTTGTTGTTATTTCGAAGNTGTTGTTGTTATTTCGAAGCAGAACCAAGGTGAACTGGGTGCCGTACTGCGAAAACTGCTCCTCAAAGTTTTCATTGAGCAGAAAGAAGATGCGGTGACCTCGACTGGCCAACGCCTGGCCAAGGCCCACTGTGGCCGCCATGTGACCGTAGCCTAAAAGATGTTTGGTATTATTGTTAAGAAGATTACTTTACCAGATCTGATGGAGTTTTAAGCATTTACCATCGACAGCGTAAATGAAAATTTTCAACTTTTTACTCGCCTTTTTTGACATGATGAATTTTCTGTTTTCAAGTGTTTTGAAGGTGAAAATGAAAAAACTGTGAATGTTGCTAAAGAGATCCTGTTTTGCTGATGTTCAGTATAAAACAAAGTACCCTCTTTGAGTAATCTTATCATCGTGTGTTTGATATTGACGTCCTTAAGAACAGTATCTCCCATTAGTGCTATTTTCAGTACCGACAATAGTAAAGGAAACAAAAATTGGTCTTAAGATTTGGCTTGTAAAAATGACTAAATATGTTACAGATGTTTTAATAATAAAAAAGTACAAAATCACTTCAAAAATCAATTAAAAAAATTATTGCGACAAAGGTATCAAAAAGAAATAATTAAAAAAGTTATGCAAAACAAAATCATGTACTCAAGAATAAAACAACAAAACACAAAATGTTTGGCAAGGTGCTGAACGGAGGAAAATTAAAAATAAAACAGTAAAAGCTATATTAGAAAAGTTTAAAAATAAAAAGATGAATGAAAAAGACATGGAGAAAATAATAAAAAGACAGGGCTATACTTGATGATGCATAAGATAGATGAACAAGGACGATATGATATCCT
>NW_016217479.1:0-1617 GCF_001687245.7 Rhagoletis zephyria | reverse complement strand
ACATATTCACCCCCACCATTGTTATTAGGTTAAGTATTTAAATTTTCCTCTTTGTTTTTATATCTAGGTTTCTTTACTTTTATTTTAATTTCTGTATTTATCACTTTCTTCTGCTCCATACTCAACTTTACCTTCTTCCTTGTTTGAGTCTAATCTATTCATGTACATACATACATACATTTTATTCCTNTGCTGCTTAGCACGTTTCTTTAATTCGCTATCAATATTAAAGCATACATTTAGGGGGCATTTCCGCCCCAACCATGTACATGTATGGCATTGGTATTGGTGTGACTTTTGAATTGATTTTATCGCTCAATTTTAAACTAATTTGAAATTTTAAAAATTGCCTGCACATCAGCATCAAAATACCTTTCTAATGGTATATAATTGTCTATACCTTAGAATTATAGTTTAGCCGTAAAAGGGGTGTAAAGGAAACATGATTGCCTATTTATATAATGATGTACATGTCGATAAGAGGCGAACATATTATGCTCCATACAAAACTCATTTTACTAGAATCCTGAGGAGCTTCTGATTGCCTAAATACAAATAAAAAATAAATAAAAAGAAAAGAATTCAATAAATCAACAATCAAATGGCAATTGTTAAAAAAACTTAAATCAACGGGAATTTTTAGCGGATTTATTTATTTTTTAATTAAAATATTTTTCTTTTTTGAATAGTTTTTTTTTTAATTGTGTTGTTTGAGAAAGAAAAATATATAACGTTTAACTTCATTTAATTTTTTACTCTTATTTTATGTATTTTTTCTTTCTGTGGTGAGTCGAAAGGCAATTACCAAAATCTCGCCTTGTAAAATTTTATGGGTCGTAAAACTGTTCTAAAAATTCAGAGTAAAAAGTTCGAAATTTTGGCAAACATTTGTTGATTTTTTCTAAATGTTGTGAATAGCTCGAATCCTTGATTTTTATGGGCTTGGTTAAAGGTGTTTTTGAGTCACTCCATCTGTTGAAGTTTTTTCGAATGATGAAGTTTCGCAGATGTCATTAGTTTAGTAAAATGTTCCTTAATAAAAACTTTTTAACTTTTATTGAAATAACTAAGAAAAACAGAACAAATAGCTAAAGAAGTTATTGGTAGATATTTTTCCGGTATGGTCGATTTTTTTCCAGTGGATGGTAAGTATTTTTTTCGTCAGTGGCGACCCTGATTGTGCCTCCTTTAAGTGTGATTTGCTGATTATTTGCTAAATTTTTACTGACCCGAGATTTAGGTCGGATTCAGCCTAAATGCGAGCTTTTCCTTAATATACCGCAGGGTTATGTCACCTTTGAGCGGCAGACGTTTCATTTTTATTAATATAAACTAAAAAATCTCAAATTTATGTGCTCATTATTATATTTCAAAGCAACTTAACTACCCACTCATAAAATTGTTGGCGCCTTTTCCTTAATGCGAGTACTTAAAGTTACATATCTGAGTTATATATGTATCTGAGTACTATAAACGAACACCAAACAAGAGACTACACATTTCATATTCGACATATAAAAGTAGCGATAAATGCAGATTTTTATGCAAAAAAAAAAAGTACAAAGGAACTCTACAAAATGTGAGTAAATATCTGTGTATAGATACTTTTAAGTGCAA
>NW_016217478.1:0-1617 GCF_001687245.7 Rhagoletis zephyria | reverse complement strand
TTGTGCCACAAAGGGCGTTTTTATGAGAAGCTGGTTTTCATGGCAGAAACACGCTCGGAGGGTCTTATCACTAACCACAGCGGCCTACATACGACACCAATATTGCGATATTTATTTGTTTTTTTTTTTGGATTTTGGTATCGATATTTGCCATATCGAGTATTTTTATTCCGATATTAATGGGTACCCGATATTTTTCCAGCGATACTTTAAATGAGTATCATATCGATACTTTCGGCTTTTTTAATACCTATTGGCCCGTGTGAACCAAAAGACTTAAATTTTTTTTTTTTAATTTTTAAGAGTTAAGAGTTAAATAATTCTTTAATTAATCAAATTTTTGANTAAGAGTTAAGAGTTAAATAATTCTTTAATTAATCAAATTTTTGAAATTTTAGGGTTATTTTAAAAAATTTCGACGTCAGAGAGAAAAATTAAAAACGCAATTTCACTTTATCTGGCCCATAGTTTCGAGAGTGTATTGATTGTTTCGAGTATTTTGAAATTGTATGGTTTTTGTCACACGGTGTTATTCGTTGATTGAAATCTTTGGAGTTTAATTTTATTAAAAAGCCCGCAACACCTATAATTGCATAAAAAATAAAAATAATAATTGAAATAGGGCGTTCGATTGTTCGCCTTTTTGCGAAAACAGGTTTGTGAGTTATTCGAAAAATCGAAATTTGAAAAAAATTAGATCCCCATTTTCATATTAAGAACAAATAGGGCAAACCGGTAACACTGCTGTTTGTCAGATATCATAACCGAAATTTCAAAATGACTGCGAAAAATAGGTATAGCTTTAATTTAGAAATCACAAAGGCCAAATTATTTCAAAGTATTTTGGATTACAAGTAAACCAGAAAAAAATTGTGAAAAAATTTACATTTAATTTGATCCACCGATCTTGACAAGATTAGATCAATCTTTTCGGGAAGAACTCGGGCATGTATGACCAAATGACTTGGGAACGAGAATACACCATCCGCTGAACTAGACTGACTATATACAAATATAGTCTATTATAGATAAGTCCTTCAGCGAGAATCAGTCAACACCTTCGTGAGCTCTCATTCCTTGAATTCCATCATGGTAGCCCAACGCCATCTATCGCAGACGAAGAGCTTCTTAAGGCTCGCGTTACTTTGACACAACACCATTCGGTATGTTATAACAGGTTAAACTGTTAAGTCCAGTTTGAATAAGATGTCCAACACACATCAGGTCACCTACGGCCCATACCCTGGTATTGAGCCTGCCATTAGACGAGAATAAATACATCATTTAGGCGATAGATGGAATTTAGTAAACTGCTACAACAAAAAAGCAAGGACAGATTTTTGTTCGGTTTTCCTTTTATAATTTCGTACAGTGGAAATATGTTTCCATTATTCAGATATAAAATTGATAAAAATGTACTAGTACCATTTTCAAAGAAATAAATACTTAGAATGTTTTGTTTTTAGTATCTAAATAAACTAGGTACTTAAAATCCCGGTTTATTCGATTGTAAAAATCCGGTTTACTCGGTATTAAAAAAATAAAGTTAAAAAAAACCGCTAAAACTTAAAAAAACCGATTGAAGCCGGTTTGCAAAAAACAAGTCAATCACCCTAA
>NW_016217476.1:0-1617 GCF_001687245.7 Rhagoletis zephyria | reverse complement strand
AAAACTCAGTCACAACCAGGACACTCACTTGAGGTGGTGGTAGTCGTGAAACTCCGGCGAGGGCATCATCGGAAAGTGATAGCCAGAGTGGTCGTTCAGCGTGACAAAGTGCACCAGCATCAGCCAGAGGCTGATGGTGCACCGGTGGCTGCCCATCACCAGCGGCCCCAGCAGCACCGGCACCAGATTGGCCAGCAGGTGCTCCGCCGGGTGGCAGTAGATGGCGGAGATGGCGATGGGCGCCTGCCAGTAGTGGTGCACCTTGTGCACGTACCGGTAGAGGCGGCCCCGGTGCAGCAGCCGGTGCAGGTAGTAGAAGCTAGTTTCTTGGACTAGAACATACACCAGCAGGTGGCTGAGCATGGTGGCCACCGGTGGGACGCGGGGGCTCTCATCGAGGCCCCGCCACACGAGCAGAAAGTGGTAGGCGACGGTGGTCAGCAGCTGGACGGTAAGCTGGTTGAGCAGCGCCAGCTTGGCGGTGTGCAGCACCTCGGCGAAGGTCACCTAAAATCGGATTCGAAATGGACAAAATTAGTTACATTGTTTGTGGAGAGAAAGGCAAAATCGAAACAGTGCTCCTTACCTCCTTGTCCTGCGTCTTGTACTGGTAGAGGGCCGCCGGCCAGTGGGTGAGATCGAGGACGGTGTAGAGGGCGCCCAGCACCCAGAAGACGGTCATGGTGATGATCATGCCACCGGCAATGTCCGCCACCAGGTAGTCGCGGCCGAAGAGGCCAAAGTACCAGTCGTAGGCGGCCTGCACGTGGCCGTGAACGTAGCCACCCGCCTGGTTGACCAGCGCAAAGACGCTGGCCAGGTTGTGCAGGTGGTCGATCATGCCGGCCGTGTCGCTGCTCATTTAGTTGTCAGAGAGAAGAAAAAGGCTGCTTCCAAAAATTCGAGGTGAGTTGAAGGCCAAGTGGTGTGTGTGTGGAAGGTGAGCGATTGTCATAAAAGTAGAACAGTCTGCAGAAGGAAAGGAAAAAGGTAAAAAGGTGTGAAAAAGAGGGCGGCAAAAAGTGGCATTCGGTGATGTTGTTGATGCGGTGACGGCTTCGACGTCTGCTGCTGCTGCTGCTGCCCACGCACTCGTCAGTGTCAGAGACTGAGGGTACGAGAGCGGTACANAGCGATTGTCATAAAAGTAGAACAGTCTGCAGAAGGAAAGGAAAAAGGTAAAAAGGTGTGAAAAAGAGGGCGGCAAAAAGTGGCATTCGGTGATGTTGTTGATGCGGTGACGGCTTCGACGTCTGCTGCTGCTGCTGCTGCCCACGCACTCGTCAGTGTCAGAGACTGAGGGTACGAGAGCGGTACAACAAAACAGTGGTCGATCCTTTCGCGGACAACGACAGCGTGCGAAAGCGAAAGCGAAAGCGACCGACCGACTGCTCGAGCCGAGTGAGCTTAGCCAGAACCGAACAGAACAGACACACTTTACGTCAGCAGCAGCCGCCGCCGAAAAAGAAAAAGAAGAAAAAGGGGGCAATTTTTGCTGTTTTCGGTGGTGAGCAGCTCTGAAGCTGCTGCAGCAGCAGCAGCAGCTGTACAGAGCTGAAATTGAGCCGAGCAGCAAAGAATCGAATCGAGGCGCTGTGTTTGTGCCCCACTGACTCA
>NW_016217475.1:0-1617 GCF_001687245.7 Rhagoletis zephyria | reverse complement strand
AGAAATGTATCTAATTTTATTTACGACTTCTAATATGTATGAAGTGGGGTATTAATTAATTTAAGTCACACTGAAAGCCACCTGCTGACCTGGGTACATTTTAAAATTCCACTCCGTTATGAAGAAAAATATTTGGAGTGTCGATAATGAAATCCCGTACATACATAAATCCTGGCATACATAAGTGCGCAGGAATTGTATATGGCAGTAAATATAAGGAAGGCTTTAAAATGTATCAATTAGGGTTAAATCTCCTACAGCGACTTACATAAATAAATTANAGATGGCGGTAAGCATTTTAAAAATTTATAAATTTTTGCTAACTACACAAGTATGGATTTTTTCTCGATTTTGAAAATTTACTTACTGAAGGTATTGCCCATGGCTGGCTATGACTTTTTCACACTTTTCTAGCAATGCCTTTGTTGATCAAAAAATAATTAATATCTTCAACTAACGTTAAACGTACTCCCGTAAGCTCGTTCTGCAGCGACGGGAATAAATGGTAAATTGATGGTGCAAAGCCCTTTTATATAAGAGGTAAGCTTTGACCACTTGTGGGATATGCGCCCGAACCTTGTTAACGACTTATGTCTGATTGCTCATTTCGGGCGTTTTTCCGCAATCGCTAGATTCCATTGCATCAGTTGTTATTCCTAGAGAAGAGACCCGCCGATCGTCATTCGGCTTTTTAGAAGTTTATGATAGAGGATTCCTTTCTGTTTTCACCAAATGCTGGGCATTACTGACAATACAATGCAAAAAAGACTAGGTTTTTCACCGTCACAGGAAAACTAGGGAAATAGTGACACGCCATTCGATATCTCTTTCTTTGGGTTCATGAGGTAGCCAGTTTCTGAATTTTTAGACTATACCAAAGGCTTTCAATCGCAATGAAATGTCTTATTGCTTGGCTTGCATAGTACATATTACATTGTGTATATTACATTGTACATTATAGGTAGAATATACACACCGTACGTACTGACAAGCCATTTAAACTGTTTCAAGATATAAAATTAAGACACTGTTGTAGAATAAAACCAAATATCAAATTGACTGGAAAATGTATTTAAGTCTTTATTTACTCCATTTTTATTTATGTATATGTATGTATATGTACATAAATTAAAAAAATAAATACTTAAAATTTTTTTAAAGCCAAAATGCATATGTATTTACATACGGGTATGTACAGAAATACTCCCCTCATGCTTAACAATGTAAATTTATTCCTCGCATATTTAGCAGCGCTTTGACACGTGTGCCTTGCTTGCGTTATACAGTCTAAAACATTTGCGCAAAGTGAGTTATCAACGCGTAATAGACATCCTAAGTTGACCCAATTTACTGCATGTTGCAGGATAACGTGCAGAAAAATGCGCTTACGTATTCAAATAGCATACCTGCAGGCGCATTGCATTGCTAAAGTTGTAGTTGTCCGCGAGGTAGCTGCGATTGCACTGAGGTTAGTAGTGGTAAGTAACGAGGTAAGAGCATATAACTAACACGAGCAGATGGAGCGATAAAAGGTGGTCGGGTATGAGAGAATGGAGAACGGGCATAACATCGACTCAAAGGAGAGAAATGCATTTTTGTGTTTAAGTTGAGTGAGAA
>NW_016217474.1:0-1617 GCF_001687245.7 Rhagoletis zephyria | reverse complement strand
GCAATGATTCAAGCCGCGCGGAGTTATACAAAATAAATGCAGCGCCTGTTAAATGAAAGCATTAACGTTCATTTAGTTTGCTGCAGTACATATAAATAAATATTATGTATATCCCGAAATTTTAACGAAATCTTTAGGAGTAACGCAAATGGGAATTTCAAAGAAAATCGTATAAAAATAAACTTTCTGTACGATTTCTTAAAGAAAATTGTGAAAGATATCTTCACGGCGCACATAGGAGTATTTATGCAGAAAAATCGGTCAAAAGTCAGATTTACCAAATGTTGCAAAAGTCCAGCAAAAGATACTATTCCTAAAGCTAAATACCTGATCTATTGAATGGTGGCCATGAAAACTCCCTCCGCTGCTTTCCATTTGACATATGTATGTAAACCTGAAAACAGTCAATGTTGTGATAGTTTTTTTTCCACGCTTTCAGTCGTTCTACCTGTTTCTGACTGACGACTTTTTTCAAGAAAACACCTTTTGAACATGGAAGAAGAGGGCCATTTCTATCACTTAAGACTAAATTTATGTAAACTGCTTTTAATATGCCTTCTTTTAGAAAATTCAAAATTAGTTATTTTTGTGGAATATTTTTAAAAATTGGTATTTTTGTTTACTTATCAAGGTTTGTTAAAGTTTTGTTCCTTGAAATATATGTAAATACAGTTATCTTTGAGCTATAAAAGCAAAAATAATTTGCTCGCATGTGCTCTATTTTGATTTTTGAAGGACGCAACACGTTGAGCCGTAAAATTGTAATTTTGGATTTCATTTAGAGAAATGTTCAATGTATAGTTGTAAGATAAATCGCATTAACAGGTATAAGTTTGACCTTTAATTTGGTAAAAGTTACGTAACTATTGAATACCATTTGTCAAAGATCCATGAAAAACCCCAATCCATCGCTAGTTTTTTTTTTTTTTCATCTGACTTAACAACTTAAAAATATAAGAAAACGAATTCCGAAAAGTGTATTCAAGAGTCAACAGCTTTCATCGAAGTTAATAATTTAATAAGTTGCATACCCTTTAATTATGAATCTGGCCAATTATCTCCAATCGGCTTCGGCGAGAACGATTATGTCCTTAAAACAATTCACCGAATTCTTTTTTATTTTTAAGTTATTTATTTAATTGAATTTGAAAAAGCATCATAACTTTAGTAACGAAAATTTTTGCACAATTCGCAGGAATTGCGTTCTTGTCTTTTTCTGAAAAAGTTTTTTGTGGACTTATGGTAAATGAATATAACTAAATTTTTGACGATAATGATCCTAAGATAAGTGTAATTAGTAATTTGTATTCTATAAATCCCAAATTATGATTAATTTTCATGATTTATTTAATTACTGCGTAGAAAAACACATAAAATAATTTTAACCGGTTTTACTATGCAAATACTCCTCTGTGGGTGCAGCATTACTTTACCGATTTTCTTTTGAAATTTCGTAATTCGTTAGTGTGGAACCACCCTTGAGGTAACACCTTTCCGATAAAAACAAAACAATATCGAAAACGTCCAAACTTATCCAGTGGCATACATAAAAATTTAAAACCTTCCTTCTTTTTTGGAGTCGGTTAAAAACACTAATAAATCTGGTATTTTTTGACA
>NW_016217473.1:0-1617 GCF_001687245.7 Rhagoletis zephyria | reverse complement strand
TTTTTTTTTGATGTGGCATTTTAGGCGGCGAACTGTTAAATAGCTGAAAGAGAAGATACAAAAACGAAATATTTCCACTCTTGGCTTAAGTTGACGTGTTGTGTAATCATTGATAATTTCTTACGGTAAGTTAAATTAAGTTAGAATAACTAAGCTTTTAGAGTATTACTTACTTGTTCATCTCCATCTCGTTTTTGCTTGCAAATTGAAATTCAACTTTCTACCACACGTAAACAAATGGCGGATGGTGAGTTTCCCACCGCTGACAGCATTACCAGTATTCCAGAGTGCCGGTTACAGGAAGTGGTAACATTTTTCGGTAATACAATTTACTGGTAATAAAATGTCTGGTAACATGCAGAATAGACCTGTAAATGTTCAAACTAAAACCTGCTTAATCCTCTTTGGTCTGACACCCATACTGTAATACATATTTCAGTTACCTAATTGGATTAATTCAAAGTGAATTTGATTGTTGGCTCAAGGACTGAGAACACCTGCATCAGTTGTACATTTATTTCTATTTAATCTTCTTAAAACTAATATTAAAAATCAGCTACGCATAAGTCATGTGTTGATGCTAAGTGCAAATAGCGTTACACTTGCCCTAACTGCGGTAAAATCTAAGATTTACCAACCCATGTTGGTAAGTCTTAATATTTACTAGTAAACTCTAAAAAATTGTTGCACAGTGTATCCAGTATCAGTTGTTCGTATTCATGTGGTAGCAATTTTTTTATAGAAACAATCTTATTTTTAGAAAAAACCTATACCAAAATAAGTTTGAATGATTTGAACATTTTTCATTCATTCATTCACATTCTTCCATATGAAGGTAGAAATTTTAAAACAAAATGTATATTTATAACGCTGACTGGTTTGTATATGAAGTAGACTATCCAAATCTTTCATACTCTGTTTGGCAGGAAGTTTGAACCAACTCATGCAGAGGTCTATTTTGTATACATTTGAAAAACTTGTTTCAATTAGTAAGCAACTTACCGTCATAATTTCCAACGCCAACAAAAAATGGACTTGCTTCACTCGTTTTTATGTCCTGGCTTTCGCCCTGGGACTGAGATGTTGATGCCTCATTTCCTTCCCGGGTTTCTTTCGTTAAAAACTCTTGATTTTTAGTGGACGCAGCCTTGCTTCCTTTTTCTTTAAGAATCGTTTTGTTACTTTTCAAAACTGGTAAAGGTTCCGAGCAGTCTTCTGGGTTTTCGCCAACTGTTCATGTAACATAAAGCAATTATTATTTTTTATATTCCTGAATTTATTAATAGTATTAAATTAGTGTGAAAGAGTTAAATTTTCCTGTCAAACCATGTATATAGGTACATATAATACCAGCAGACCAACACACGAACTTTAGGCGAGAGTCTGGAAATGTTTGCAAACGAGGTAGCATGCAAGAAAAGAACATTTCCGAAAGTCTTGTGATAAAAATGCGAGTGCAAGAGAAATAATGCCGTAAATGAAACTTTCACTGCCACAGACTGAATGACATAGGTATCATATTGCTATCGTTACCCGATTCATTTGCGAGAGTTTTGTCGGTGAGATCTCGCTCAAAGTTTTCCATGTATTTTATGTGGGAAAAAAACAACTTTTCGT
>NW_016217472.1:0-1617 GCF_001687245.7 Rhagoletis zephyria | reverse complement strand
TGTAGAGGGAGAAGTAACATTTCAGCAAGAGGAAACATCAGTTGAGCGATTGGAGTTAGTAGAAGCAGAACTCCAGCAAGAAGGGGCAGTGGAAAAAGATTGGATATGTTTGGAAGAATCTGCAGTTCCCCAACAAACTGTTACATCCANCCGACGCTCCAGCTCTGAAAGTATTCAACTCGGACCCCGCTGGTGGTAACAGAGGAAGAGGGAGGCCCCCACTGCGATGGCGTCAGTTGGCACAGAGNAAAATTCAGCGCGAACTTTGCGATACAGTGAAGGATGCTGTTGTTGAGCAACAGCAAAATATGAAAAAGCTTTATAGAGCAATTGACGGCCTTTATGCGATTCAAAAGCATCACTTTAAAGAAATGGAAAGAATGAAGCTTAGTGAAATTGAAGAAACGCGGTAACAAAAACCGCGAAGTCTGTTCTGCCTTTTCCAAGTTGGATAGGGAAGCAAAGCGATTGGGTCTGGTGGTAAACGAGGACAAGACGAAGTATCTCCTGTCATCAAACAAACAGTCAGCACATTCACGCCTTGGCACCCACGTCACTGTTGACAGTTACAATTTCGAGAAAGTAGAGAATTTCGTTTACTTGGGAACCAGCATTAACACCGATAATAATGTCAGCATTGAAATCCAACGTAGAATCACTCTTGCCAACAAGTGCTACTTTGGACTGAGTAGGCAATTCAGGAGTAAAGTCCTCTCTCGACGTACGAAAACCACGCTCTATAAGTCACTCATCATGCCCGTGCTGGTATATGGCGCAGAAGCATGGACAATGACAACATCCGATGAGGCGGCTCTTGGGGTGTTTGAGAGAAAGATTTTGCGGAAGATTTACGGTCCTTTACGCGTTGGCGACGGCGAGTACCGCAGACGATGGAACGATGAGCTGTATGAGCTTTACAACGATATGGACATAGTGCAGCGAATTAAAATACAGCGGCTCCGCTGGCTTGGTCATGTCGTTCGAATGGACACCGACGCTCCAGCTCTGAAAGTATTCAACTCGGAACCCGCTGGTGGTAGCAGAGGAAGAGGGAGGCCCCCACTGCGATGGAAAGATCAGGTGGAGAAGGACTTGGCTTCACTTGGCGTTTCCAATTGGCGTCAGTTGGCACAGAGGAGAAACGACTGGCGTGCTTTGCTGAACTCGGCCAAAATCGCTTAGGCGGTTACAGCGCCAAAAAAGAAGAAGAAGAAGAAACGGCATAATTTGGCTATGGAACAATTACAACTTAAAAAAATTGAGGCTAAATTGGAAGAAAATCGTCTGTTGCGTCAAATAGAGAATTTAAAACTCAAATCAAAAAGAGACTAAAAGTACCTTATTTTTTTATGTATATATACCAGTAAAGACTGAAATGTGCCTTATTTTCGAATATATTAGCTTAAGAACATGTGAATTTACTAGCAATAAGAAAATGTAATTTTTTGAAGTATTTATGGTTATAAGAACTGAATTTTTTGTTTTATTTTGTTATGTATATATTTATTCATACGACCATGCGACCTTTTCGTATGTACACAGGAAATGACTAAGAATTTTGCCGTAATATACTTGAATTGTTCCTTTTTTATACCCGAGCGCACTTGTGCACAAGGG
>NW_016217471.1:0-1617 GCF_001687245.7 Rhagoletis zephyria | reverse complement strand
ACATATATGAACGCACGCTGTTTGGTCCACCAATACATACGCGTACGTACAACAGCGGAAATTTTTTCTACCTAACATTCGCAAACGCGAACTATCTGGACTGGTTTTATGCTTCACGTTCGCGAAGGAGAATCAATACAGAATATTTGATTCGTTCACCTTCGCGTATAAAATCATAAATGTATGTTCGCGAAGATTCATATATGAATATTTCCGAACCCTGCAACAAACACATGATTTTGACAAAAGGTACAAATTCGCCGTGAAATCAGCGGATCCGATAACACCACCTTGTATAGATTCGCCTTGTTAGAAATGGTATATCTGGAGAAAGCAAAATCGAGTCGTAACGAAAGAAAATGAAATTTAAAGGGGAAGAGTAATACTAAATGATGCCCTAAGTAGAAATGAGAAAAACAAAATTTATTTTCATAACATAACCTCAAATATCGCGAAAACCCGTATTTNAACAAAATTCTGCTTCTCAAAATTCTGCTTTTTGAAAATTCTGCTTTTTGACAATTCTGCTTTTCAAAATACTGAATTACAAAATTCTGTTTTAAAATATAATGTAAACAATGTTAAATTGGACATGTCATTACTTTAAAAAGTGCGAAATATTCTCCTGAGTTTTGGTCAGTGCATGACAGCATGCATCGGAAACAGAAACCTTTTCTAGAACGTAAAACCGTGGCGAAGGGTGGCATCGCCGCAAAAAGTAGTTGTTGTAGGAAGCAATTCCCAGTTTCTATTATCTTGTGTTGAATTTACAAGAACTTATTTTTGCAAAATCTCAAATTTCCAGAAAGGATAACAAGAAATTAAAAAGAAGCAGCTTATAAAAACTATTAAAAACGAAATTACTTATGTAAGTCGGAAGATGGAATTTTGACGGATCAAACCAAAAATTTAATATTTCTCGTGGTGAATACAAACATCAGAATTTTACCTAGCTCATGGGGTTAGGTAAAATTTTGACAGCTTCTAAATATATATATACATACATAATATGTTTGTTCCACACTGTACTTGTAGAAAAACTCGAGCAAAGTTCTAACTGTGACCGTATACAGGGATGCCGTTTGGATCTAAATAGATCCAATTGGATACATTTTTAGACGAATTTTTGCGGGATAATTATTTTTTCCGGTCAGTATAAATGTGGATACTTTTTTAAATAGGCCAAAATTTTATATTTCCTATAAAGTTTTTTTCGTTCAAAAATCGATTTTCATTAAAGATGGTAGAAAGCATTACGTTTTCTGAACGTATAAAGAATCGNAAATGCATCTAGATGCTCTAGGAATATTTCTGCATCAAAAATAAAATTTTGGAAAAAATGTCGTTTACGTTATTTTGGCGGTTAGGGCTCGATATGAAGAGATCTCACCAAAATAGGTATAAGTGCAATTGCTTTAATAAGCTTAAAGGATGCTTTAAGCAAGATCTTAATATACATATCGTCGTTTAAAGTAGAAAACCGCGTATCAACAAAAAGCAAAACCGCGTATGTGACGTTGCATAAATTATTTTCTAGAGAGTAAAAACACTTATATTTCAAAATGGTTCTCTTTTTTATAAAGCAATCGCATTTCTGGCTAGTATATTTCAGGACGA
>NW_016217470.1:0-1618 GCF_001687245.7 Rhagoletis zephyria | reverse complement strand
TTAAAATTCAATTTCACTAAGCGGCGTTTTGACATACGTACATACTTAGCAAAAGAAAAAATAACGATGGCAAAGAGGCAAACACTTCCAAAAAGGCAGTGTCAAATTTTTCTTCTCGCTCTAATTACTTCACCTGGTATAATTCCACCAAGGCCCCGATAACATCTGACAACATAAGACGACAGTAAGTCGTTAAACTAAACAGTTAACAATAAGATATATGTAACTTCGGCATCAGTTAAGTTTGCACCATATATAGTTTGAACGTACATTTGACAATGAATTCTGTGTGAAGTTTCTCAACTCGCAAACCAAATTTTGTCTTTACTTACATTACTTATTTTTCGAATTTAATATACATTATTTAATTTTTAACAAAAAACTTTACCAAATTAAAGGTGAAGGTGAAATCTTGGAGAAATAAAAATAAAATAAAAATATAATACAGATCTGGTGAAAGTTGCAAGGCACAACCGCTTTTGTCTACACAGAGAAGCTATAGTCTTTGAAAATGTTATAATAAAAGCGGCACTTAGTGACTCCGCTGCTGACATAAATTCTACTTGCAAAACTGCTTGCTTCGGAAATGCGCACATACTTACTATAGTAAGTACATATTTACCTTAAGAGATCTGCATACTTGTCATGATGCACATATAGACGTATGCACCAGAGGGCTGCATGAATGCATTCAAAATGGCTTATGAATTATTCATATACAAAACGAATGAATGATTTTGGTTTCAAATTTTTTTGAATTTGAGTGAATAGCTGTTCTGATATTTGTTTCGACATTACAATATTCAAACAAAGTGNTTCAAAATGGCTTATGAATTATTCATATACAAAACGAATGAATGATTTTGGTTTCAAATTTTTTTGAATTTGAGTGAATAGCTGTTCTGATATTTGTTTCGACATTACAATATTCAAACAAAGTGAAAAGAAATTGAATTGAAATAAAAGACAATTTTTTGTATGAATATCCAAAAATATTTTTTTCATGCACATATCTGCAAACATTCAGATGTATGTATGTATGTATTCCCAGCAAACATTTGGAGTCATAAATGAGTCTTTAAGGAATCCCATTTCGGAGCCTTTGTGCTCATTATGAGCTCATTTAAGAGTCCGAAATGAGGGTGTTTCCCTTCCTGCGAAGGTCGGCCTATATGAGCTTAAATTCATACATCAAATGAGCCTCAATATGAGTCATATTGGACTCTTATTGGCCTCATATACGGCTCATTTTGGACTCTTTTTGAAGCTCTTAAATGACTCTTATTGGCCTCATAAATGCCTACTTTCGGAGCTCCTTGTATGCTGTTCTGTGACTCTTATTGGCTTTANTCTAGTCGTTATTGTTTTTATACTGGCACAAAGTGCTGGCTCATAACTTGGATCATATATGACTCCTAAAAGATTCATATAAGAGTAAAAAAATGTTTGTTTTTGAAACTCATATTTCTTACTTACCTAGGACTCCTTTCCGACTCATATATTCTGAGCGCTCAGAATATGTTTGCGGGGTTGCTGCGCTTCTATTACATACGTAAAAACTTGTTTGTAGGAAAAAACTTTTACCGAAATGAGTTTGAATGATTTGAATGTTTTCCAT
>NW_016217469.1:0-1618 GCF_001687245.7 Rhagoletis zephyria | reverse complement strand
ATTTATTTTATTATTTTAATTTTATTTTCAATTGATTTTTCATACATATAAGAAAGCTGAATATACATATTTTACTTCCACAATTTTTTAATCGACATATTCTTCTCAGAGTCTTTTTGCATTACCTTAGCAACGGCCATTTCAAAATCTTCTTGGGTTACATGAACGCGTCGTTCACGCAAAGCATACATGCCCGCTTCTGTACAGACACCCTTCACCTCGGCTCCCGATGCTCCAGGCATTAATTCAGCTATTTTTCGCAAATTGATGCCCCTAGTCAAGTTCATTTTTCGAGAATGAATTTTTAAAATGTCCAAGCGAGCTTCTTCGTTTGGTGGTGGAAATTCAATTTTACGGTCGATGCGTCCAGGCCTAAGAAGTGCAGGATCCAGAATATCAATACGATTTGTAGCCATAATGACTTTAATATTTTTCGTTGCTTCAAAACCGTCCAATTGATTTAGTAACTCTAACATAGTACGTTGAACTTCAGAGTCACCTCCTGAACCTGATTCGATACGCGACGAACCAATAGAGTCAATTTCGTCCATAAAAATAATAGATGGAGCATGCTCCCGAGCCATGACGAATAGTTCACGCACCATACGAGAGCCCTCACCGATGAATTTTTGAACCAATTCTGAGCCAGACACTCGAATAAATGTACATTCTGTATGATGGGCCACCGCCCGAGCTAGTAGAGTCTTTCCCGTGCCAGGGGGTCCATATAAAAGCACACCTTTGGGTTGAGCTATACCTAATGCATCAAACAACTCGGGATGCTTGACTGGTAATTCGATAACTTCTTTTATTTCCTTAATTTGTTTGTCTAAACCGCCAACCATTTCATAAGTGGAGTCAGGGACTTTCTCAACCATCATAAGCGATACCAGTGGATCAACTTTGTTGGGCAAAATTTTATGCAACGTATAGCTCTCATTTCGTAGAGCTACACGACAATTGGGGGTTACATCGTTGATATCTATATTCTTGTCAATATCCACAACAAATTTACCCTCTGGATGTACCTTTACCAATACTTTCTTTTTGTCCATTGGTTTAACGACCTCGCCTACATAACTGCCCTGCTCTTGCAACAACTGAAGTTCCTCGCGAAGCATACGAACTAGACGAAAGAAATAATAGTAATGAAATAGTTGCAGATTTTATTGGCATATACCTTTTGCATTAAGTTCATTCCGCTGTGCTTGCAGACGGCGCAAATTTTGACCTTTTTCTGCAACAATCAACTGCAGTTCCTCTATCTTCTGAATGTAATACGAACGGAAACCCTCTCCCTTCAGAGCTGCGTCGATTTCCATCTACAAAAATAATTATTATAATAAATGCTTTAACTCGTTAAAATTATCTTACCCGATTAGTGACGGTCATCTTATTATTTGTATTCTACGTTCCGCAATTTATAATTAAATATTATTGCAGTAAAAAATGACGGTGCAAAAGTTTCGTTTGTTAAAAATGACACAAAGAATTTTCGAAATACATTCGATGTCGAATTTACCTAGAGTTGCATTCATGAACGAGCAACACGAGTTCGCCTAAGGCGAATTTATATATATAGATTCAGTAGTACCGCGGCGAAAATTTAATTCGCCAT
>NW_016217466.1:0-1618 GCF_001687245.7 Rhagoletis zephyria | reverse complement strand
TATTTAGTTGTGTGAAAGAACCAGAAAAGCGTGGCACACTTCCACTTACTGTAGGCTGCTGTGAAAAATAGTTTTACATTTCATACTAATCACGTTGTCGGCGGCCTGGAATTCCCATAACTTTTCGCTCGAAATCAACAATCAAATTAATTGCTGACTTTTCGAAAAATTTCGCTTTTCAACAGCTGTGACAGCTCACCTATTAAAACGTCCCGCCGCAATGTCAGGCCCAAAAAGTGCGCGAAAAAGTGGAAGTGTGACAAGAAATCTCACCGCGAAAAAAAATTGCCACCTGTCGGCGCGCCGCATTCAACTCATTCATTTTGCGCAGACGCAGTGTGGCGGTCGCAACATAAATGGGTGACTTCAAATGTTATAATTTGTATTGCCTTTTTTTCTTGGCCTTTTATCATTCATTTCCAATGCAATTCATTTTCACGCGCTGCACGCCCGCCTGCTAACAGGTCACACACCGGCAGCGAGGTGCAACATATTACAACAAAAATTTTATGTGATTTCAGCTATTAATTTTGGTTTGCGCGCACAGCTGGTTGCATGCCACACTTTGGCTTCCGTTGCGTTGCGCCATTGCCGCGAATGACTTTTGGCTGGCTGCCGCGCGCGTTGTTACGGTAAATTGGCGCAGGCCACTAGTGGCAAACATTTAACAAAATGCAATATCTTGTGTAGTGTGCAGTCGGCGGTCAAAATATTGCCAATTACCACTGGTAGCCGCATTAATCTTTCATTCCGCTTGCTGCCACAGTTTGTGTCATTTTCTGCGGCGTATTGGCAGCGACACATAGCCTATCAGCGTAAGCTTACCGGTTTGTGAGTGGGAAATTTGAGTTGCTTAGATTTACAAATATTTTCTCATTTATTTTAAAATTTACATGCATNCAAGTTGTTAGCCCGTAAAATCCGGTTTTGTTGTCAAGCGCAATTCTGCGCAAGCGCAACTTAATTGTGCGCGCGCCAAAGTTTACTCGTCACGACTTCTTTTATTTGCCTACAAATATCAATTTAGGTGAATTTTGACTTTGCGTTTTCTAATATTTTCTATCTAAAACGTAGAGTTGGCTTGCTCGTATGTGTGTATGTAAATTTTGGCATATACATATTTATTTTTATGTCCATATTTATCTGTATAAGCATTAGTAAATATATACATACATACATATGTATATATTTGTCGTCAATTTTCTACTCGCTCAAAATTCAAGTTCAATGTGCAAACATGCAATTCGTTAAGGTTAAGGTGCTAATTGCTTGGGGGCGTTAATCAATTTTTTATTCGGCAAATTTACACAATCACACGCGGCGCTAATATCAATGAATTCTACACAGAACTGGTTAAATACTGAAAATTTATAAAAAATTGTGTCAATAACGAAACAGCGGAAAGCAAAATATTATCGCTAGCAGCAAATTGAATTGAGCAGTTTTTTTTTCAAAGTAAGAAAAATTTGTAAAGGAATTTAAAACTAAAAGAAAGTAAATGTACATTAAAAATTAAACTTAGAACCGTTTAGAGATTTTAATGAATTTCCGTGTATTGCACACAGAGACGCGGCTATACTCTGAATTTATTCTGCAGGAACAGTTTGCCATGTGGGGT
>NW_016217465.1:0-1618 GCF_001687245.7 Rhagoletis zephyria | reverse complement strand
GCGTTGTCACAATCCCGGGATCCCGGGATTAGTCCCGGGATTTAGATATGAATTTCTTTGCAACAACTTAAATCGAAAAAATTGCTTCTATATTGTTTAAAAAGCTCTTCTACCATGAAATAAATAATAAATAAATGGGTTTGAAACCTACTTTTTTATTTAAAGTGTCGTTTTTATTTTTTCTCTCTGGATTTATTTTGAAGGACTTTGTAGTTTCAAAGATATGATTAATTCCAAAAATGTTTAAACAAATTCAATGCAGTGTAGAATAAAAATATGGGTAACAAATGCAATAGGGAATTTCTTTAGAATTCAAAAATTTAAATTTTTTGGATTCACAAGGACGAATACATAGTTAATTTTTAAGCTGACAAAGTAAGAAGAACGAAACTCGAGGATGTTTTCGAGTTTATATAAGCCCTTAGCATATATTTTTTTCAAAAACAAATATTACGAAATTTCAAGGATAAAATTTTANAAGTGTCGTTTTTATTTTTTCTCTCTGGATTTATTTTGAAGGACTTTGTAGTTTCAAAGATATGATTAATTCCAAAAATGTTTAAACAAATTCAATGCAGTGTAGAATAAAAATATGGGTAACAAATGCAATAGGGAATTTCTTTAGAATTCAAAAATTTAAATTTTTTGGATTCACAAGGACGAATACATAGTTAATTTTTAAGCTGACAAAGTAAGAAGAACGAAACTCGAGGATGTTTTCGAGTTTATATAAGCCCTTAGCATATATTTTTTTCAAAAACAAATATTACGAAATTTCAAGGATAAAATTTTAAAATGAAACTTTCGATATTTACCAGCCCTTCTACACCAGAAACTTGAATTAATCTGTTTAAATTCTACAAGATTTCCTCAATAATTTTATACCCATACTTGTTCTCTAAGCACATTTCTCTGAATTTTCAAAATCATTTTTAAATTACTGACGTCAGAGTGAAAAACTAAAAATGCAATTTTACTATATTTGGGCCATGGATTCGCGAATATATTGATATTTGTGTTTAAAATTTAATATCTCGCGGTGTTATATGTATAATGAGCTAGACATTTATAAAAAAATATTAATTATTAAATAAAAAACGAAATATAGCCAATACTGGTCAAGAAAAGGAGTTTCTATTATTGCCATCAGTACATATTACTAGTCCAGAAAATCTCGGGATTACTTGGCAAGAATCCCGGGATTTTCGGGACCTTAAAATGTCCGGGATCCCGGGATTAGCATTCCTAATATGCAGTTACATAGCTCATGAAATTTTAGTAAAATAAGTGCAAGTTTTACGCGGCTAAAAAACGCGTAGGTTTTCTAAACTTTTTTGATGGTGGCTTTTTTCCATACAAACATGAATGCGCATGAAGAAAATGCGCAAGATCGTTGCAAGAAAATTAAAAAAAATCGATGCCCGTTTTTATAAATTGCATTTATATGAAAAGACCGCTGTTTAAAACTTGCACTCAATTTATTAAAATTTCATGAGGCAGGTAACTACATAGCCAAGAATTCAGATTAAAAAACTTGAGACTTTTTAGCCGGTTGAGACTTGCGCATCGTTAGGCTAAAATTGTATGGGCTATAAAACAGAAATTGTCTAAAGACTCA
>NW_016217464.1:708-1618 GCF_001687245.7 Rhagoletis zephyria | reverse complement strand
GGCTTTGTAACCGCCTAAGCCATTTTAGCCGAGCTCGATAAAGAACGCCAGTCAATTTCTTNCCTCCCCCAACTCCGCCATTTATCATTTGCATATTCTTCTTCTACTTTGGCTTTGTAACCGCCTAAGCCATTTTAGCCGAGCTCGATAAAGAACGCCAGTCAATTTCTTTCTGTGCCAACTTGGTCTCTCCACTGCAGCGGGGGCTCCCTATTCCTCTGCTACCACCAGCGGATTGCGAGTTGAATTCTTGCACACCTGGAACTTCGGTTCCTATTGGAACGACATGTCTAAGCAAGCGGAGCCGCTGCATTTTCATTCCCTGCACTATGTATATTTCGTTTTAAGTCTCATACAACTCATGGTTCCATCGTATACGGTAATCCCCGTCGCCCACGCGTAGAGGCCTGTAAATCTTACGTAAGATCTTTTTGTCGAATACTCTAAGAGACGTCTCATCGAATGTTGTCATTGTCTAAGATTCTGCGCCATATAACAGCTCGGGCATGATGAGTGACTTATAGAGTGCGGTTTTTTATACGTCGAGAGAGGACTTTACTCCCGAACTGCCTACTCAGTCCAAAGTAGCACTTGTTGGCAAGAGTGATTCCGTGTGGGTTTTCCATGCTGATATTTTGATCTGTGATAATGCTGGTTCCCTAGTACACAAAATTCTCCACTTTCCCGAACTTATAGCTGTCAACAGTTACTTGGGTTCCAAGGCGCGAATGCGCTGACTGTTTTTTATGACAGGAGATACTTCGTCTTGTCCTCGTTTACCACCAGGCGCATTCGCTTTACTTCCTTATCCAGTTTGGAAAAGGCAGAAGAGACTTCGCGATTTTTGTTACCGATGATGTCGATGCCATCGGCAAACGCCAGAAATTCCACGCCGTTGTAAAAAAATGTT
>NW_016217464.1:0-531 GCF_001687245.7 Rhagoletis zephyria | reverse complement strand
ATTTTCAAACAGGTGGCAACCCCCCTCAAACATATTTTCTACTGTAGATATTTTATAAGCTCTTTAGTTTTATACCCTCATTGCAATATTTCAATTGTTTAATCAATTTAACTGAGTTCAAATTTCAGCATAGGTGGCAACCCTCCTCAAAAATATTTCCAACAGTTATCTTTCTTAATCTTCTTTTATTTGATACCCATTTTGTACTATTTCATTTATTTTATCAATGTAATTTAGTTTAGTTTTCAAACAGGTGGCAACCCTCCTCAAAAACATTTTTGACTGTAAGCCTTCTTAAAACTCTTTAGTTTGATATCCACCTAGCAATATTTCATTTTCTTTATCAATTTAACTGAGCCAAAATTTTAAAATAGGTGGCAACCCTCCTCAAAAATATTTCCAACGGTTATCTTTCTTAAACCTCTTTAGTTTGATACCCATATAGTAATAATTAACTTATTTTAATTTAATTAAACACAGCTATAAACGAACACAGTGACACGGGATTTTTATACCCGAGCGCACTTGTGC
>NW_016217463.1:631-1618 GCF_001687245.7 Rhagoletis zephyria | reverse complement strand
CTATTTTGGTTTTGAAAAATTTTGATTTTTCAAGAGAGATTTTCATATTCACTTTTCTCAGTATTTTAATTATTAATTCCAAGTCTTCTATGTGTTGTTCTAAACTTTCTGAAAAAATAATTATATCATCCATATAAACATGACATATTTTCCCAATTTGATCGCGTAATATATCGTCCATTGCTCTTTGAAAAATTCTGGGAGCATTTTTAAGACCGAAAGGCATGCGCAAGAACTCATATTTTCCATTATTGACAGAAAAAGCTGTATTTTCTATGTCGTTTTTCGACATTAAGATCTGGTGAAAGCCGGACTCTAAATCAATACTTGAGAAGTACTTTGCTTTCCCTAAATTTGACAAAATTATATTCGTATCCGGTATAGGATAACGATCGGGAATGGTTTTCTCGTTTATTTTTTTATAATCGATGACCAGTCTAGATTTTGGTGAGCCATCGTCATTTGTACCCTTTTTTGATACCACCCAAATTGGTGAATTATAAGGACTTCTACTTGGCCTTATAATTTTTTCATTCAACATTCTGTTGATTTCTTTAGTTAAGAAAGAATTTACAGAGAGAGGATATGGATACTGGTTGCTCCATATAGGCTCCTTGCCCTCTGTCCTTATCTCTGCTCTTACATCAGTTCTGAATGGAAAACTTGTATCCACTTCAGGATGTGTTTCACTGATTTTATACCTTATGTATTCTTTCAAATTTGACAATTCATCATTTTCATTTTCACATTTATGATTCGTTATTTCTGAGCCTCTTTCACTCAGTATTGAACAATTATCGATATTGCCGTTAAATTCATCGGCTGGTGCTAAAGGATCTTCATGTCCTAAAGCAAAATATTTTTCTAACAATATATTGCCAGTAAAATCTTCAGCTGGCTTTATGGAATCTTTTTGTTCCTCAGTGTAAATTTTTTTATCGACCAATTTTATGGAAGCTTTATGTTCCTTAATATTTTTATTGGAAA
>NW_016217463.1:0-440 GCF_001687245.7 Rhagoletis zephyria | reverse complement strand
GGAAACTTTATGTTCCTTAATACCAATTTTTTTATCGGCTTGTTTTTTGGAAGCTTTATGTTCCTTAGTGCCAATTTTTGTATCGGCTGGTACCTTGGAAACTTTTTGTTCCAAAGGATTTATGTTTTTCGCATGAATAATAATATTCATGCTATTTTCGACACTTTCAGTATCACTTTTTATTTTATAAAAAATTTTCTCATTAGGCACGTCGATACGCGCCTCAATTTTTTCCAATAAATTATACCCCAAAAGTAGATCGGATTCCAAGTTTTCTATTTCATAAAAAACCTGTTTGACTCGAAATAGGGTTATTAAATGGTAATATTTAATGATTGAATAAACATTCACGGTGTTTATCTTTTTGTAAATGGCTAATTCATTCCTATTATCATATACCCCCTGCCTAATATAACATGAGGTAGCCCCTGTATCGACAA
>NW_016217462.1:0-1618 GCF_001687245.7 Rhagoletis zephyria | reverse complement strand
CCCATGGTTTCGGGAATATATTGGCCCGTAGTTATAGACAAGTTTGAGGGAGGTGTTAACATTTAAAACTGTATATTAAGATAAACACTCTTTTGACACTGTCGTAGTCAACTTAAAAGACTTTTTAACTTTAAAACGGCGTTTTAAATTTAAAATGAGGTTGATGAGGTTTTAAAATCTTAAAAGCGTACTCTAAGTAGACGTTTTACTGTCAAAATTTGCGGAGAAAATACAAAAGTGGTCTTAATTTGAAGAATATGCTTCCCAATCAAAGGATATTTCGAGATTTTGCGATTTTCGATGATACAATCGCAACCAGAAATAGGAAAACAAGGAACGCCAAAATCCTTTTCAAATGAAAGAGGAGGACCGCAAGTCCAATTAACTTCACGAATTCTTTTCACTTTCTATAAAAATTAAATTATTTACGTTAATAAATTATATTTTACAAAAATTTGTTATTTACTTAAAGTTTCCTGCGCCATTTTCAAAATTATTTATAAAAGTCAGTTGACACAGGGTGAACTTGCTAAAATAACAAAGTTTTCCTAATGCCGATTGGTTACTTTTTCATTTTATATTAATGGCCCTGTTTTGTGTCAATCTAGCAAAAACCTGCCTGTAACATGTCTATGACTGACTTAAACTTAAAGCCTGCTCTAAACTTAAAGATTAATTTTAACTAGAAGAGGTTTTAACATTCGACTATAACTACGGGCCATTGATTTTTGTGTGTAAAATTTATTATCGGACGGTGTTATATGTTTAACGAGCTAGACCTTCACAAAAAAAAATATTAATCTATACATATAATAAAATTGTAGCAGGTCGATGTCTGTACATTATAGATATTAAAGAATAATTAGAGCCCCAGAAGCCAAATCAACTATTTTTAGAACTTTTGTCTGTCTGTCGGTATGTTCGCACGCGCATCACTCGAAAACGAATGCATGGATTTGAATGCAGTTTCCACGATGTATTGCCAGAAGTCTAACTTAAAACACAGAAAAAAATTAGAGAGTTGCCACCTGAACAGTCAGAAGCTTTTTTCTGCTGTNTACACAGAAAAAAATTAGAGAGTTGCCACTTGTTGGAAAATTGCAGTTTAAGTAAATTGATAAGAAAAAGCGAATATTACAATATGGGCGTCAACAGAAAGAGGCTTAAGAAGGCTTACAGCCAAAAAAATTTTGTTTCAGAGGTGCCACCTGTTTGAAAATTTTAATTTAATTTAATTTATAAGATAAATTGAATATTGCAATACGGGTATCAAACTGAAGAGGCTTGAAATTTTACTGCCAAAAATATTTTTAGGGAGGGTTGCCACCTGTCTTGAAAATTTTATTATATTAAATTGAAAAAATAAATGAAATCTATAACTATACTTATAATAATATTGTAATAGGCCGATGTCTGTACCTTATAGATATTAAAGAAAAATTAATATGGTGGGGTTTACTAGAGCTACAGAAGCCAAATAAACAATTTTTAGAATTTTTGACTCTCTTTCTGTCTGTATATTTGTACGCGCATCGCTCGAAAGCATGGAATTGAATGCAGTTTTCACCGACAAAGGTTGGAAATAAAACAAATTTTGCCCTTATTTCCCATTGCTTAT
>NW_016217461.1:0-1618 GCF_001687245.7 Rhagoletis zephyria | reverse complement strand
AATAAAAGTATTGATAGGAGTCAATTCCAGAAGCGACTGTAGAGCTACATGCGAATCATTGCAGTTATTGAGACGTAGTATGAAAAATTTTCCCAATGTATTTTGTCACCACGCTTCTGATGCATAAGGCACAATCGGACTCATGATCATACAAGAAAGCTCCTCTATTTGCCTTCACCTCAATTTCCATGTTCTTAAAACAGTTTTTCTTTCAAGATGCGGGTTCCAACTGATTCTTTAATTTAGCGCAATCTCTAGCTTTTTGACCTCATCATAGTATCTAAGCACTGTCTCCCTACGACTGACCTAACCAAGGTTTGGTGTATAGCTTCCTGTAAACGATACAAAAACAATCTTCTAAGGATTTATGCTGAGGCCCTCATTGGCAGACCAGTTGAAGGCTGTAAAGTGTTTTTTTGGTATGAAGAATCCAATTTTGCGCTTATCTTTTTCGTAAACTTCACCCAGTGGTCACAACAGTGAAAATTTTACCAATTTCTTCGAAACCTATTTTCGCAATTTGGTAAACTCCAAATTGATTTTAGACCCATGATGTCTTCGGCAAATTTGCTTAGAATTACACATGGATTCCTCTTACCCACCCTAATTTGTGTATAGAAAAACCCTGTAAACATTCAAACTCATTTTATGTCAAAAAAGTCTCAGAGTTCTGAGTTGTATCCCTCAGTAGGAGCTTAAAAAAGAGTGGAANGTCTCAGAGTTCTGAGTTGTATCCCTCAGTAGGAGCTTAAAAAAGAGTGGAATTACCATGATAAAAACATTACAAGGTAAAATCATTGAGAGGTAGTCTGACGTTTGCCAACAATATAATTTTAAAATTCGAACTCAAGCTCACACACACATTCTCATTTTAAATCTCAACCAACAACAATTGTAAACAATTTAATTTTTTTATTTTCAATTCTATATGATTTTAAAATGTTTGCAAACGTCAGAAAAAAATCATAGCCGACGAATTGAGAGAATGGTTTTACCTTCTAATGTTTTTATCATGAGTTCTACAAACAAATTTATACGTATAGAAAGCTTGCTACTTCATAGGTATGAGCGCCTGGTATTGAGAAATAAAAATATCTCTTTGTACAAATAAAAATTTAGTACGTTAAATAAAATTTACCGCAAGTTTCCTTCAAAAATATGCAGTTGGTTTTAAGAAGCATTGACAGAATATCCAAAGCAGGTACGTACTTCTGGTCATAGGTAATGCTATACCAAATTGTAGCAGTAGTAGAAAAGCAGAAGTAAAACGAGATTTTCTTCTAGTGTCAAGGCATATTTTTTCAGTGTAGTACTGAATGATAAAAACTGTTTGCATTCAACCAAAATTTACAATCACGATGATTGCGAACACTTTTGTTACATTCACATTCTATACTGAATGGAATTCTGCCATTCAATAACACATTACGTTTGTTTTTGTTTCAAAATAATTTAAGCCACTCAGGAATTAGGTTTTTCTTATACAACCAAACAATCAATATTTTGAAACGAGTGCCAAGTGAATGCAGATCCTACTGATTCAGTCAGTTTACAGCTCTGGCAGATACCTTATGGGCCAGATTGGTTAATAGGCTTTTTTTAAGAGTTGCCACCTGTT
>NW_016217460.1:0-1618 GCF_001687245.7 Rhagoletis zephyria | reverse complement strand
CTGTGGCTGCTTTCGTCACTCGCGCGCACTGCCGTGCGTTGTGATATAAGCGAGTCATTTCAGCATGATACTGTGGCTGCTTTCGTCACTCGCGCGCACTGCCGTGCGTTGTGATATGCGTAGAATAGAATTGAGTCATTGTTTTACAGTTCGAAAGGTGTTTGAAGGCGCCGCAAACATGCAGTAAATGTTAACGCTTTTTTGACGTAAGCATAAAGTTTCCATCAGCTCCAGATTTTAAGAAAAACGAGGTCAAAGTGTCAAAAAATCGGGTTTTCGCTATATTTGGGAAGCTCTAGCAAAGAAACAAAGGGTGGCAGAACCTCCCACTTAGGCGTAGATTTAAGCGAAAAATCTCGACTACTATCCCTGCAAATTCCTGAACTTTTGCTTGATGGTCACTTATAGTCATTTGCTGAACAGGAAAAACTAATTTTGAGAAGTTTGAGTACCTACCGCAATTAAGCAAAAGGTGTTAGGACCTTCTACTTAGGCTTAAATGAAGGCTTGGACTTCTGACTTCAATCCCTGAAAATACCATTCCTGCACCTTGACCCTAAGGTCCCCTATAGTCATTTGTTGAACAGCTAACAGTGATTTGTACACTTTTTTTCAATTGCATAATTTTTCAGTATTTTTATTGTTGGGCGATAAAAAGTAAATGAGTACAGGTGACCATCAGGGCAAGGTGCAGAAATAGTATTTTTAGGGACAGTAGCCTGTAGTTCAAGCTTAAATTTAAGCCTAAGTGGAAGGTTCTATCACCTTTCGTTTCCTTGCTAGAGCTTCTCAAATATTACAAAAAAACGCGATTTTTTTACACTTTCACCACGTTTTTCTCAAAATCTGGAGCTGTTGAAAACTTCATACTTACGGATTCGTAATCAGCACAAACAAGTCTATGAAAAACAGCTTTAACATTTGCCGCATCAAAATCGGTGTTGCCCTGTGTTACCGACACTAATTATATAAAGAGAAGCTCCTTCTTTTTATAAGAAGTGATCTCGCGAACGGCTGTACCGAAATTTGGACACCTTCTGCAGACTTTCGATATATTAAGGAAGAGTGGCATTACCCATACATATAGATTTTTTCATAGCGTATATCTCTGGAAATATTTGTAGTAGTGTCCTGGAAAGTGGTATAGAGATTTTGGTGCTACTAGAAACGGACGCGTAGCGCTTTCCAAACCTATTAAAACCTTTACCTATCTGTAAATATATACACCCAGAATACAGTGTTCATTTTGCATCAANTACAATGTTAATTTTGCATCAAATGTCACCTAATTTTGAGTATGCAGTTTTGTAGTTCACTCAATTTCATATCAGTATCATAAAGTGCAAGTTTTAAATGGCTATAAGTTACCTTTGATTTTTGAGAACTTTTTCGCTGATGATGTTGCGCATTTTCTCCGTATAACGAATGCGTGATAGTGGCTTTGTTTTTTGTATGGGCAAAAATGCTGAAGAGTGTCAGTATGGAAAATACTTATTCTGGTTGGTGGACTTCTTCTAAACGACCCAAACGATTTTAATGACATTTTTTTATGTATTTGAGTAGGACCCTGTATAGTTTAAGTTCACAAATTAAAACTCCAGGTGGCGCTGGAGTCGAG
>NW_016217459.1:0-1618 GCF_001687245.7 Rhagoletis zephyria | reverse complement strand
CTATTATCTATTATCTATTATCTATTATCTATTATTTATCTTTTTTTTTGTAAACCTGTGTTATCTATTAATATCTCGGTAACTAGTAAATCACCAGTCAGTTTTTTAATGAAATTTGAAGACTGTGACAATATGTATGTATGGCGGTAAATAACGCATAATGAATAATTATTAGTAAAAGTTTTGTGATGTAAAGACCACCCACCATATCAAACAGCTTTTAAAGTTTTATGCTTGTTAGAAAGCTCACGATTTTTACATTGTTAAATGAACTTACTGCTAACTAAATTTGAACGTTATGCCTAACGACATACGTTCATACTTATAACAATGTACGTGAGTAATATATAAGCCATTTAAACATGAGCTATAAGTTTAGATGTTACTATAAAATTCTCGGCGTGCTTCACCGCGCCTTAATAGTATTTTTTTGTCGTTTGATCCCCTTTTGTAATATTTCATTTATTTTATCAATTTAATTGAAAACAATTTTTCAAACAGGTGGCAACTCCACTCAAATATATTTTGTGCAGTAAACTATCCTAAACCTCTTCATTTTGATACCCATATTGCAATATTCAATTGATCTTATCAAAATTATATTAAAGTAAATTTTCAAATAGGTGGCAACCTTCCACAAGATTCCACGCATTTTCGCCTGTAAGTCTTCTTAAACCTCTTTCTTTTAACACCCATATCGCAATATTTTCTTTATCTTATCACTTTATTTAAACAGCAATTTTCAAACAGGTGGCAACTCGCATTTTTTTTGTTTCTATATTTTAAGCTAGACCTGTGGCAATGAACCGGTGAAAACTACAGTCAATTCCCCGCATTTGTTTTCGAGTGATGCGCGTACAAACATACAGGCAGACAAAAATTCTAAAACTTGTTGGTTTGCCTTCTGTTACTCTAATAAGTACTCCCCATATTAATTTTTCTTTAAAATCTGCAATGTACAGACAACAGCTTGTTACAATTTCATTATATGTGTGTATAGATAATAGTATCTACAGTAGAACTTAATAGAATACTGCTCACAATTCTACTTGCCCTACTATATACATATGTATATACCTACAATTTAAAGCATACGCGTGAAAAGATGCAAATGTTATCGCTTTGAGTGCTTTGTGATAACTAAACGATTATCACATACTTTAAAATTTAATAAATGTGCATTTATGTTTGCACTTTAATTGTATTTATTTTTAATATTTTTCTTTTAATACTTGTGAACTCATCATTGTTTGAATGCCAGAGCTGTTCTAGAAATGTCGTAGGTATTATCTGATTGTATAAATATAGTGTGTTACTGTTATTGCAAATTCCTTGCAATCGTGTAGATAATATCTGGGTGAAATCATCACCTATGTATACAAAGGGCTGGTCTGAAAATGCATTCCTATTGCATGAATGCATATCATAGTAAAAAGAAAAATATTTTATGAGTAGTAGCAAATATTTTGCACACCATAAAGTGGAGCCATATGCCAGGTTAAGTGGAAAATGTAAACTTGTGTTATTTGACAGTCGGTTATATGTAGTTGTACATAAACTGGAAATAAATATACATACATCATTATATAAATAGGCAATCATGTTTCCTTTACACCCC
>NW_016217458.1:0-1618 GCF_001687245.7 Rhagoletis zephyria | reverse complement strand
CTAGTCAATGCACACGATTAGCAGTTAGAAAGCGTGTGGTGCGCTATTACTCTATCGCTAATTCTAAGAACTTTGTATTAGTATTTCATTTACATACGTAGCATCTGCGTTCACTTAATGCCCATATAAATATGTATGTAGCTATCAGCTATAGCTAGTACCTTTGGAAGTGTGGGCGTCATTCGTTATGTCATTGGGCACGTTCAGAAGGCGCAACAGCTCAGTAACTGTTGCGATAGTGCCATCTGAACGCGTTGTTTTGTACCTCTGATCAACTGAACNACAACATGTTATGTGTTTTGAATTTGACAGATAATGTGTCAAGCCAGTCAGAAGACGCATTACTATCACTGATTTTTTTAGCAACGGTTGCGCTCAACTGCTGCGCCTTCTGAACCTACCCATTGTCGATTTCTTGGAATGCGTTTGGTAAGCATTAAAGCTTCGAAAGTATAATTTTTGTCAGCTTATGATTGAATTAAAGCCGTACAGGCTAACCTAATATTCAAGCACGTCGGCAATTTTTTGTCAAAAATCTCTCATGAACATACCAGTTGTATGAGACCATCCTAAAAAGCTAACCCGATTTCCCATTTTTGTTCACCGGTTGCGTTTTTCTTTGCATCAGTTGTTCTTTCGGGCCCTCTGAAATCCAACTACTTTAATGGCGCCGGTATGTAGTAAGCGGAATATGTGGTTCCACTCTTCAAGAGCGCTCTTAAAGAGTATGTATGAGAGTCGAGGTGTATCTGCTTTCATTGTATTGTTGGACGCATACTTTTTGTTGCACAGAGGCGTGTGCATATTTTGGCTGCAAGGAGATAGTGGTTGGAAATTGGTCTACTAGGTCTATGTGGCTTTTTAATGCAGTACAAATTACATGGGAAAGGGATGGGGCCTGTCTCCAAAAGTGTTACGCGGGCCGCGCATTCTTTTTGATGGCGTAAATATCAGATTTGGTCTTTACGAGGAACCAGAAATCTGAGGAAATTTTTCAGCCTTCATTGGTAGATATTTTTACTTGGTGAATTTTTAGCCCTGCGCGCCATTCATGGAGGGGGTTTGTTTTTAAAAGGATGTACATTTATATATCTAGTACCCGCTTGGTTCAAGACAAATGTCCACTTAAAGCCGGACCGCTGGTGAATAGATGCTGCTGAAATCAGTCAAGCCTTAAGCCGAATAAGTGTGAGTGACCCCACTGGAGCTTCATCTATTTAAAAAACGGGTTTCCCAGTGTGATTTTTTTTTTAATTTTTTTGGATTTTGATAAAAGAATGAAATGATTAGTGGTCTTTCGGCATTTCTTTGCACCTCACGGAATTTTTCAGGAATGTTTTGGTACTTTGCCATGCACTTTTGCAATAAATAAATACCTACTAAGGCATTTTTACCTTTTAAAATGTGCAAAAATTTTTTGTTGGTGCGTACGTATGATTGGTTTTCACATTCCTTAAGAGCTTGAGCTTACAATAACTGCGAAGGTCAACTGTGAATTTCGATAGTAGTGATTATCTGACTAAATCATAGTATTTCAAAAGAGTTAAACTTAAAACTATATGTGTGTAAATGTATTTGGAATTCTGTTTCACACAAATATGGACTCAATTCTTACATT
>NW_016217457.1:0-1618 GCF_001687245.7 Rhagoletis zephyria | reverse complement strand
AATTAATATGGAATTCCGCCACCGACCTTTACATTACCCTGGGACTTGTAGTTTAAAAGAACAAGTACGTATTTTACTTAAATATTTACAATTGCATATTTTTAAACATTCGTTATTCCTTTTTGTATTCGGTTTTAGGTAGATGGTGTAGAGCACAAGATATTATATTTGGGAAATAGAATTCGTGGGCTAGAAGATGCACTCGATGGTCCTGACATAGATCCTACGTTACGTGATGTAATCGAAGAAGAGATTTTGGCACTGAAAGCAGAAATTATTAAACACAAGGAAAACGTTAAAGCAATGCATAAAGATAAATCGCACCAAATGGCTGTAATTACGATCTTAATATTCATTATTTTATGCGTATTTACTATGTACAGGATATTTTACGCATGGTATTAGACTTTCGTTATTAAAAATTCCAATTCCAATCTTCTCTAAACGAAATATGTGACCTGGTCTACGGAAAGGGGGCTTAGGTGTCAAAAAATCAATTTTCACTTTTTGGTTGATTCGGATGGAAGATGAGATGCTTTTTCACGTGGGGAAAAGCAGAAAATCCTAACTTGCTTAGAAGTGTACTAAAAATGTAGAGAAAGAAGAGTAAAAACGAGTAAACGAAACGAGTTGCTTACTTTTAACAGCTTTTTCACAGAAAACTAGTTTTCGCACTTAAGCTCCCTTTTCGTAGACCAGGTCACATATGTTATACTGTGCGATTAACAAAGATCCAGTTTCCTTATTTCATTTTTCTATTTTATTTTAATCCAGCATAGTATTATAAAAACTTATCGTCTACCAGAAGCTCTTCCACGCCCACGTCCCCGTGGACCACCGCGACCACGCGTACCGCGTCCTCTGCCACGATTACCTGCGCGACTACTATCTTTCTTCTTCGTTTTAGATTTCGGTGTATCGTCGATGAGCAGTGTTTCGAGGGGTAAACTATCAGGAAGTATAAAATACCGTATATTGTTACCGCGAATACTGAGAGATTCCAATTGTACTGGGTCCCTATTTTTGATTGTCATTTTGACAGACTTCAAATGTGTATTCATTGCAACATCAACTCCTGTGATTGTGCCGTGGATTTGGGTACCATTCTTCAATTCGATGGTCACCGTTTCGTGACTTAGTTTCATGAGAAATCTGAAAAGAGATTAGGGATATTATTCGAATTTGCTGGGTAAAAAACAAACTGCGAAAATTAATTTTTATTAATATTTGTTATTGCCAAGAATCATTCAAGCTATTTACGATATATGTAAATTTCTATTTATTTTTTCTATGAGTTAAACGTTTGGAGCATGCTTAAATGTCGTTGTGCGACAACTTCCGAAAACGTTCCCGCCGCTTGCTAAATTCACAACACGCTTTGGTGCGTTACAGGCAGTATATGCAATTCTGGTTTCATATTGAACTTGCAGATAATATTTTAACTTCTGTTTATGTACAAAAAAAATCAGAAACACTAATATATTCGTAATTATATTTACCTAACCAACTTCATTTTTGTGAACGCTTTACTCAAACCGGCAACACCAAATAATTTTTTCTTTTATATTTTTATTGCAAAGCCTTGTGTTGAATTTGAAAAACACAACAGGGTGATGCA
>NW_016217456.1:0-1618 GCF_001687245.7 Rhagoletis zephyria | reverse complement strand
TCATTTCTACACTCTTTCCTCAAATATTTCTCGTATTCCAGCTGTGCGCTGGTGTTTGTTTTTCGCATTGTGTTTTTACATATTCGTAATTTAATTTTTTAATAAAATCAATTGGTGGTAGTTCATGATTGTGTGTGGATTTATATCACAACACTGAGAATTTGGCAATAACCTTTTTCATCTATTAAAAAACAACACTTACGGGGCAATGTTTATTGTAAGAACAANAAGCATTGTTGACGCTATTTCCATTTGAATGAGGAAATAGCGTCAATGACTTTATTTCCAAATTTTTGTTGACTTTATTTCGCGCCAGGGTGGGAAATAAAGTCAATTGACCTTATTTCCATTGACCTTATTACCTGTCACCACTTTCATGAGCATGGAATTGTTTTACGTCTTTGGTCAAAAATTTGTAAGTTCTTGAACAAGAGAATTCAGACCCGTAAAAAAGTAGATTGAAATGGTCAGAATTACGAGCTGAGTCTGTCTGTCCATTTTTCTGTAAGTTTGAAGGCGGTTTTAGAGATATTTTATCGAAAGCTCGGACGTTTTTTTAAACACTTCAAGCTATAGCCCCCATACAACTGACTGAGGAGTTGCTTTAAAATTTGTTAATTTAGAAAAGAAAAAAAGTTGAAACTTTGTGAGCTACATATTTACTAATCAAACATGAAAGGCCTGAATCCGGAATCAAACCTAACCTCAAAAACCGCTAAAAAACACCGAAATGTGGGTGTTTTTGAAGTTAGGTTTGAGCCAATACCCGTTGGGCCGTTTCTTATAGCGGGTTCAGATCCAGCGTCTATAAATATATACATACATACTCGTAGATAGACATTCATACGCCATTTCCACAAAATCGGATCTTTTTTTTTTGGTGTGGCGGAATAATCTACTAAAAAAATTCTTAGTTTATCGATAAATTTCTGGGACTCAGTTTGCTTGGCCTCTATGGGTATGTTGTTCCACATTTGGGCAGACAAATTTCTTGTCTCCATACTTGTATGACAACATTTTTTGGACTTTCAAAGAAAAGTGGTTTGTTTTTATTGAATTTTTGATAGAATACATAAACGGAACTTCAATTTTTTTAAATTTTTTCCTCTGTTTTACTTAATGAGTTAGTGCTTCCGCAAAATATTAAAATCTTCCAAATTTTGAGTTGTGTCAACTTTGACTTAAGCGCTTCATATGTGCGTTGTAGTTGTAGTTGTTTGTATTTGGTGTCACTGCCTGCTAAATTTATGCAGATTTTCTTAATGATATTTGATTTGCTTCGTCAATGCCGGTGTAGTCCCCGGCTTCTGCTTGCTGCTCTTCGACCACTGAAGCTATTGACATAAAAATTGCTTTTATACATACATATATGCTTACGTATGTAAATATGTACATACATACATATATATATGTTTCATTAGACAGTATCACCTTACACGCAAGCAAAAAAAATATCAAGGTACACATTCGAATGGAAATAAATTTTNTGTATCACCTTACACGCAAGCAAAAAAAAGATCAAGGTACACATTCTTATGGAAATAAATTTTTGAGGCAATTTGGGGAAACAATTTTATTAGCTTAACCTTTTTTAAATTTTTTGGTGACACCTACATTC
>NW_016217455.1:0-1618 GCF_001687245.7 Rhagoletis zephyria | reverse complement strand
ATTGCCACGCTCCGGTGCTGGCTAAATTATTTAGCAGCTCCGTGCTGCTGCTGCTCTTTTTCTTTTTCCTCTCAAAAGTCTTTGGTGCTGTTCTGTGCAGCTGACTTTAGTTTACCAGCGCTTCGCTTGGTGATGAATTTTTAATCGACAACCGCCAAAAGATTGAGTCTGGGGAGTTTTGTCACGATGAGAGAAGAAGAAGGTCGATTTTTGAACGGGGCTAAACTTTTGCAGCCAATGTTCTAAATTGAGAATTGCAATTGCTCTCTCACTTGTGAATGTATAATGATCACCGGACAGAACATGAGATGTGTGGTCCTGATCAGAATGATAGAGCTAATTGCTCAGGCAAATGTTGTTTGTGTGTTGTTGTCGATGTTTGTGTTTTCCCCCTTCTTTTCCGCATCACTGAAATTATCTTCAACATATCGACAACAGTTGACATTAGTAGTGAAACAAACGGTTGTGTAGTAGTAGCAGTCAAAGGAGGAAGACGTTTGACTCGCCTGTCTGTCTGTCTCTCTGTCTTGTCTGCCACCAAACACTGAGGCTAATGGCATACAAATTAGGGTGATAGATTGAATTAGCAGTAGTGTGTGGTGTAGGGTAGTCAGAGCAGAAATGGAAAAAGTAAGGAGACGAAGAGGATCTCAATGAAAGCGGAAGGAGGTTAGTTTTGCTTGTGCGCTTGTAAGGCGACAATTTGGTTTCGATTCTTTTGCTCCTGCAAGGAAAAAAGAATTCGATTGTCACTTGCCGCTCTCCGTTTTCACAACGACGACGATAACATCGACGATTGCATGTCGTTTTTGCATACATCGTCCGTCTTCGGCTGCTGCTACTGCTGCCTCTGCAGAATGGCAAATTATATGGCAAAGAGAAGTAACAGCAGCAGACAGAAAAAAACAGGAGTCGGCACTTTGGCCCTTGCCATCACATGCACACAAACTCACACTGCGTGCTTGGGCAAATTAGGATTGATATCAGATGGAGTAGTGTGGAAAAAGAGGAAAAAGATAGAAGGGAGAAGATCGAATTAGAATGACATTATCGGCGATTTTTTCTGCTAGTTCTTTCTCTTCCTTTCTCTATTCCTTTCTTTCATCGGCCATTGTCAGTGTCAATTGACAATTGTTGTGCCTCCACAACTGCGTGCTGCTGGTGCCCAATATCTCTGTCGTCCTATCTCAGAGTTTGATGGCTTCATTTTTTTGCTCAAGCTCAAGCTCCGATTGCTGCCCTCTCTCCTTCTCTAGCACTCTCTTGCTTTTAATGGAATTAGAAGAGATGCTCTTTATGAAAAACAAAGCTTCTGCTGTCGATGCTGATGTCTCAGCAGTGTGTTTCAGCAGTGGATCGCAGCATATTATTGCACTGCCAGGCGACAGGGACATCATCGATGTGTGTTGCCTGGTGTCTGCGGCGACTTTGGCAGCTGCACCCAACAAAAAGCTAGCCAGCCACTTTAGCTGTCTTGAGGAAGAGAAAATTGAGTGTTTGTCTCTCAATCTTCTTCTACTATTCCGATATTCAACTTTGTGTGTGATTGGGGGCGGGTAGTGTGTGTGGTCGCGGTGCCCCTAAGCCACACACACAATTGCAATGCAAAACAAAAAAA
>NW_016217454.1:0-1618 GCF_001687245.7 Rhagoletis zephyria | reverse complement strand
TATATAAATGAGTTTGTAAAAGGGGGCGTAGCACTTAACATAGGCTTGGTATTTTTTATCAGCCATAACTTCGAAACCACAAGTCACATGACCAATCCCTTTAATTCCTTCTGACGTGGGGTGAAACCCGCGGCTAAAAGCTAGTATAGTATATATCTATATATCTAGTATAGTATATATCTATATATCTAATCATATATCATATATATTGGCTATTAAACTCTATGATCCGCCATTTTTTAGGGACGCCATTTCGTATAAGGGACTTGTGGGCTCTGCTTGTCAAGCTCTTTAATTTCATACCCATATTGAGGGGGAAAATATATGTAATCCACCATCTTGGATTTGACTTTTTATTAATTTGATACCCCCATTGACAACTGAAAAAATATGTAATCTGCCAATTTGTGGCGGCGGCCATTTGGGTTTACAATGGTACTGAATATACGTAACTATATTGTTGTCGGAATTTAAGATGTGCGAGAAAAATTGCAGATAATAGGTCAACAGGAAGGGGATAAATTTCAATTACAACTATGAAGATTTAACCAAAAAAAGGTTAATATGACCCACACCGGTGAGGAATAGGGGGCTAAAATAATGAGCCATATTTGTTAGTGCAATTTTTACAATAAATGCAATTTTTACCATAAATGCAGTTTTCTTTACTTTTAGGCTCCACTACTTCTCATTTAGAGAATTTTGGCAATAAAAATTTACCGTAGCGATTGTCAGAATACCACTGCAAAACGTTTTTCTACGAGGCTGACCCAAGTGGTCAAATAGTGATACATACATATCAATTTAGGTGCTCCATTAGATTCCTAGAATTTTGCAAAAGGCGACAACATTTCTATTAAAAGGAACGATCATAAAATCGTGATGTCAAATTTCAGTTGGTTGCGTTTTACAAATAACACAAGGCAACATTGAGTTTGGTGCGGCATATGCACATTAGGTCAAATGATTACTTTTTCTGTGCGAAATTAATAGCAGCATTATTTTAATGTAATAAGATGGAAAACTTTAAAACAAGTGTAAAGGCAGTAAATAGAACATACTTGGCTTTCGTAAAACAGACTTTACTGCTTTTTTGTATGTTCAAATGATGAGTATATGTTTGTAGGTAGTACTCAAAAACATTGTCCAATTAGTTTGATTTTGACACAAGTTATTTTCTTACCATACTCAACCCCCTCCCCTTTAAAATGAGCTGCATAATAAAATAAGTATGGTCACATGTACATAAATGGCGATTAGTTATGGCATTATCGAAGTTCCTAAATTAAAAAAAGAACAAGTAAGAAAGTCTAAGTTCGGGCGGAGCCGAACATTAAATACCCGGCGCAATTATTAAATATATGTTTTCCACCTTTCCGAAAGCTACCGCTACACGATAATCCGGGGTGTATAAATTTTAAGTAAATTAGCGTCCTTAAATTTCGAAATATTGCAGTTTCAAGCATTTCTGAAATATACCGTTATATGAAAAGCGGTCNGCATAATAAAATAAGTATGGTCACATGTACATAAATGGCGATTAGTTATGGCATTATCGAAGTTCCTAAATTAAAAAAAGAACAAGTAAGAAAGTCTAAGTTCGGGCGGAGCCGAACAT
>NW_016217452.1:0-1618 GCF_001687245.7 Rhagoletis zephyria | reverse complement strand
CGCAATGCGCTCAGTCATTCTTCTTCATTGTGTGTCTCTCTGTGTGTGAAAATTTATTGCTTCCTTTTAAATGAGAATTCTTTCTTCTTTTGCCCGGCCGTTGCTCTTCTTGTTCATCCTCTTATTGCAGTGCACACTCACTTATCCAAGGCAGCCACAGTGGCACGTTCAGTTTCGCTTTATCTTTTCACTCTGGCTTTTAGCCTTTTCTCTTCCCCTTTCATCTTTTCCATCTCAGCAGTGCCACACATTTCTGTGACACTTTTAGCAATTCTTTTTTTTGTTTTCTGTCTTTAAATTCTTTATACTTCCCATTTTTTGTCAAACCAAACCAGCAAAAGACTTGTCTGGTTTGTGAGTGGTGTGCTTGTGCACATTTTGTGTTTTTTGCCGTTGGAGCAGTTTTCATTTTGAAGCCAACGAGTGCACTGGACAGGACAGGACAAAGACAGGCCAGTTTGATTCAATTGAATTCAATGTTCTGATGGTGGTGGTGCAGTGACAATTGGCCCAATGGTGGCCGCTTCATTTGCTCCTCTGCTTTCTTCTTCTTCTTCACCCACCCGTTTCTGAATGTCTGGTGGTTCTCAGTGCTAAACGACTCACTAAATGGTGCAACGAGAGACGGTTAGGTTGTGCAGACCGCCACTGCCACTTCTCGGTAGAGAGACTTCGGTACAACTGCTAAATTGGTCATTTACTTTCACTCACTGCGTTCACTGCTGTGTGCCTCTGGTGTTGGTGCTGCTGCTTTTCTGCAACGGCGGTGTGTTCCGTCTGCCCAGTGAATTCAATTTACGAGTGACGATCAAGAAGAAGAAGAAAAAGAAGCATTAGCTCCTTGTGCGCGTCTGTGCACCCCAGCAAATACTTGCACTTGATCGATGAAGAGCAGAGGGAGATGAAATGAAAAGAAAACAGAAGTCTCAGAAGTTGCTGCTGCTGGTGCTCGGCGGTAGGATGATGATTATTGCACTGCCACTTGCACTAATATCGACACACACTCACTCACACCGGAGGACAAAATACTGTGTACATTTTTAGCAGCCTGAGCACACACAGTACAATTTGTATTTGTAGCTTGGGTAGTTGGCTTGGCTTGGCTTTCCATTTCTTTGATTGATTCAGTCGCGGATGACTGTGCACGGCACGGGCAAATGTTTGGTGGTGTACATGAGGAATAAGCATCTCGGTATCGATACTGATGGATGGTGTGCTGAGGTACCGCCATACTTGGATCATTTGTTTATTATGTAGTCCGTTTGGCTGCTGCTTTTTAATCTTTAAAATTGAATATATTTGGCTACACTTTGGATTTCTTTTCTTTATTTTTTTCTATCTTGCTTTTCGCTCGATAAAGCTGCTTTTGGCAGATTTGGGTTGTTTTTCTTCTGCCGTACAATGCACAAAGTGACTAATCTTATCGCTGTTGAACACACAGCATTGCAGTTCTTTATGCTGTGAGTTCTGGTTTTGACATTTTTTCAGCATTTTACTGGTTTTCTCTTTTTTGTGTTTGACATTCTAAAATGGACGTTCAATTTAGGAAAAGATATAATTAGCCTAATAGTAATTCACTAAACAAAGTTTTTTACTTTGGTTTTTATTGTTTTATATG
>NW_016217451.1:0-1618 GCF_001687245.7 Rhagoletis zephyria | reverse complement strand
TAATTTTATGGCTATGCTGCATTTGAGAGTAATGAATGGAAAAGCTTTAGTTGAGAATCCGATTGAAGGAAAAATTCAAAATTGAGTTTGCGAATTTAAAAATTCGTTCTTTTAAAATGTCATACCGAATTTTAATGAATATTTCATATTTAACTTATTTTAATTACGTACGCATGTAGGGTACGTATTAGAAGGTCTGTTCGGCTTGGCCTTCTCCTATAGAAATAGGCGGCAGTCCAGCGCAATTTTTGAGTAAACCGTGAAAGAACTCAGAGCTTTGATTGCAGCTTGGTTAACAAAAACATGAAGACGTCCTTTCCCATTATTTCGTTGCCGAGATTATAAGCAGCCGCCATGATTAGCTGAAATGCCAGTTTTGAATACGCTACAGTAGTCTGGTAACCTTACCCTGGGACTTAGTAAGCAGTCTCTAGTCACTAATAGTTATTTTTGTAGTGAACATAGATTTTGTGACTATTTGGTATTCAGTAAGCAAGTCACTAATTTGTTAGCTAGTAGCCTAATGGTGCAAGGTCTGAACAATAAGTCGAGTGGGTTTGGACTTTCCATCCGGTACCATGGAGAAAAGTTTCTATCACTTGTTCGACATGCGGAAGAGGATTGTCATAATGAAAAATCAATGATAAATATCTGATTGCCCATTGGCCCCACCAAATGCAAAACATACCTTCCTGCCATGAATATTTGCCTTTGGCGCAATGTATTGTAAAACTGAATCCACTTAAATTCCGGCCGCCGGGAAAGCGTTCACCAACCCATATTTTGCATAAGGGTTGATGCTGTACTTGAATAGCTGGGCAGGTAAGCCATCAGCTCTAGTAGCTTTGCTGTTTTTCAGTCGCGTAATTGCTATTCGCACCTCGTCATAGTCAAGCGGTGAGACATCGACTCCATAATCATTGATAAGGTGCTTGGGTTGGTCTTCTTCACTACTTTCGGTGCTGCTATCATTCATTGGGGTGTAAAAGTGTTCCCTCCATAATAAGTATATTCATGACATAGATCATTGGTAGTGGTTGTTCCCTCAGGAGTTCGCGCTGTTGTTGAGATATTTTTCGTGAACATTTCCGGCATTTCTTCTCTCGGCCACCATTTAAATCTCTGCGCACTCACGCATTTCAGACTCTTCAGTTGCCTATATCACTCCCACATAGCTCGCGTTGTACCCGACCGCTGCGTGGCCTTTTAAACTGAAGCTTCGTGAAATTTCTCATCGCACCAGTTGTTCTTTAATGAACGATGCTACTCCTAGCCACAACTTATATGAAAAACTGTGCAGCACTTCCTAAATCCCAGTGCACTAGCAAAGGGAAACCATTTTTTCCTTGTAAGGAGTTTGAGGGAGGCTGTTGCACATATACATATGTACATATGTAATGCATAGTAAACAAACGCCATCTCATCGTTTAAAACAAAAGTTCATCCGCCGGAATCCGATGCTTGCTAATCATAAGGAAAGCATGCGTTTGTCGAACCTTGACAGTTGACAGCTGCTTTGACGGTTATGTAGTTAGGATTGAAATATCTCGACAGCTGCATTATTAGTACTTTATAAATATTATCACAATCCACAAAGGATGAAAATAACAAATGTTTT
>NW_016217450.1:0-1618 GCF_001687245.7 Rhagoletis zephyria | reverse complement strand
TAATCGTTCTTATGTCTATTATTTGGGCAATAAAAATAATAGATCACGTGACTCCTTTTTATAAATTCTTACACTCGCGGTTTTTATGGTATACTATAGCTGGTGCGTACCCAAAGCTGTTATCTGACAACTTTTATAGCGTTCTGGAGCATAAGAGGAATCAATCTAGACATGGCAGGCTTATGTGCTCTCATTAGAAGATAGTTAAAAAAAAAAACTTCTTGAAAAGGTTATGATGCATCTTCTGGAATTGGAAAATTTAGCCAAATAAGTGTGTGCTCCATTGTACAATATACTATTTAACTATGACACTCGTACACCACTTTTTATTTGTTCATTGAAAAGTTACAGACCGAAAAAGAATATATATAATAAAGAATATATCAAAGGCATTTTTTGACCGTGTCATCAAATCTGCACCATTCGTTCGATTTTCGAAAATGATGTTTCAAATGCAAGAGCTTAGGCTGAAGATGCTAGGACTTACTATTGATTTTTGGCAGTTTGTGCTCAGATTTTTTTTTTAATGAAAAAAATGCGCAGCACCGCCAATAAAAAAATTCCCACAAATCAACGGTAATTCCAAGATGCTTAAAATTTGCAACTTGCGTGCTAAAATTGAATGGGCTACAAAGCTTAGGACCAAAATTTTGTCTTAAGATGCTGATCAAGAAGTCAGAAATTTTGGTCAAACTTTGCAGAATTTTCATAATTTTTGCATAAATTGCAGAAGTTTGGATTTATTTCGTTTTTGTTAACTAACCAGAAATACTTTCATAAGCAAATAATAAACATTAAATAAAATATATAAAAATAGCAAAAACTTACTAAATAAAAAGTCCCGTCCCAGTTTTTATTCGGTTCGCATATGTGTATCTCTGTAACCGATTAATCAATTTGAACCAAACTCAGCACAGTTATTGACATTGGCACAAAAAAGCTGTATGTTGCAAATTTTCGAAATCGGACTAAAATTACGCTCACTTTTCACTTGCAAAAATAAAACGCAAAAAACGTTAATAGCGTTGCTTTAAAACATTGCACCACTTTGCATTTCGTATTTTAGCAGATGAAAGAACGTATACTAAAAATTTCAGATATGTGCTCACGATATGAAGTTTTTTTTTCACAAAAAAATTCGAAGTTTCTTAGAAATGCGAATATATCGCGAGCTCAAAAGTTGACCTCGAAAAAAGACACATAAAAAAACTTCAGCGAAGAATGACTTAACGTAGTTGACCGGCGAAGAAAGACGGATGTAACAGTATGTAAATTCCCCAATGAGTTTTTGGGGAATGATGCTGAAGTGACCGTCCTTGGCCAGGTATAAGTCTATTTTTACTCGTCTTTCTTCGCGTTGACTAGGTTACGCGTCTTTCTTCGTCGAAGTTTTTCTTAAGCGTCTTTTTTCATCAATATCGCGCCTTTATTTGTGTTTAGTGACGATATGTATGTATTACTTCAGAAACTTGGCATTCAATTTAGTGCATAACACTAACTATAGTAATTTTGTTAAATCAAAAATATGTACGCGTTAATAATATTATAAGCATGTATTAAGATTATACTATCGGAACAATTCTTTTCAAGATTTTCGAATTCCAAAAATGGTAATAAT
>NW_016217449.1:0-1618 GCF_001687245.7 Rhagoletis zephyria | reverse complement strand
ATGTGGCCAAAAAAAGTATGTGGTAGCTAAATCTAGCCACAAAAGGGCTTAAACGGCAACACTGCTGACGATGGANATGTGGTAGCTAAATCTAGCCACCAAAGGTCTAAAACGGCAACACTGCTGACGATGGCNTAAATAAATTCTCCAAAAGGCAAAAAAAGGGCTAGGGGCAATTTTAAATTTATGTGGCCAAAAAAAGTATGTGGTAGCTAAATCTAGCCACAAAAGGGCTTAAACGGCAACACTGCTGACGATGGACGTATCCTCACTTTTACAGACGGTGACGATATTCAATATAGGGCGGAATATTCATCAATTAAATAGAAAAAAAGGGAAATAATAACCTAACTAAAGGCTTGCAAAATGGATCATTTAAAAAAGATGGACCAATGGACCAAACGAAAGGAAATGGATCAAATTTGGTCCATTTGGACCAAAACGGCAACCGTGNAAATGGACCAATGGACCAAACGAAAGGAAATGGATCAAATTTGGTCCATTTGGACCAAAACGGCAACCGTGTCGCTAACTCCAGTAAACACGAATAATCAAGCAAAGCTAAAATCAAAAAAGTATGCTCTCTGATTTCTCTATATGCTGACTTTTTATATTAGTTGTGTTTTCGTATTCTCCAGCAAAAAATATCCAGTAACTTGCCAGTAACCAAATTTCGGAGAGTAAGCCAATATTTACTCCCAACGAGAGAAATATGCAAGAAAGTACGAAAACGCAAAACAAGGAAGAAATTGCTAGTTTTATTAACAGCTGATTAATTTGTTGTTTTCTGATGCAATTTTCTTAGAAAACCAGTATTTTCCATCTTATTATATATTTAAGTAGGTTTATTTTGTCAATTGCAACTCTAAAAGCACCACAAACAATTATTTTGGTAATGTGAATTACATTAAGCATCATGCCATCAGCTGTTTTTCTTACTAGTAAATAGTTGCTATTAAAAATTTATCCAGTAAAAATCCAGTAAAACTTACAAGTTCAGCTGTCATTTTTGCTCTCTCAATTTCCCCACTTTTGCTTGTTTCTTGCAAGTTTTTGCGTACGAAAACGACATCCAGTAAAAAACCAATAAAATTAGTACTGGATTTACTGGATAGTCCNTGCTTGTTTCTTGCAAGTTTTTGCGTACGAAAACGACATCCAGTAAAAAAACCAATAAAATTAGTACTGGATTTACTGGATAGTCTGTACGCGAACAGGGCTTTTGTTGCACTCAATTTTTCGGATTTCCCGCAACCACAAACAAGCAATTTCACCACATCAATAATAATAGTTGTGTTTTCATATTCTCCAGCAAAAAATATTCAGTAACTTGCCAGTAACCAAATTTCGGAGAGTAAGCCAATATTTACTCCCAATGAGTAGTCGAGTAATTCGAGCGACAACAACAGCACCAGAGGCGAGCACGACGACCCTGGCCAGCCAAGTGACTCCAGAGAGGGCGACAACAACAAAGAGTCAGCGTCGAGGACATNGACAACAACAAAGAGTCGGCGTCGAGGACATCGAAAGCCTCGAAAGTACGGAGCAGTTCGTACTGCCCCAAAATATTGAAGATGCGGAGATGGCAGCCTATTGGGGTGCAGAGTACTTGGCAAGC
>NW_016217448.1:0-1618 GCF_001687245.7 Rhagoletis zephyria | reverse complement strand
GAAAATATTTCAGGAATTTATGACTAATTACGCTGGATCACAAATTTTAGTTTTGTTTTTGTTCTCCAGATGCCACTATCCAATTCCAATGTAGAATTGAACGGTGATTCCGAAAATCGAGTAAATTTTTTTCTATGGATCCGATTTCGAGATATTAGCAATTTAGCGTTATTCAGCGTAAAAAAAAAGTGGTTCCGCTTAATCACGTATATTTTACAAACCAATTGAACAATCGTAATACGAAAAACAGCAAATGAAAGCCAATGAAACCGTGTACAATTCCCTTTTCGATAGGCATGATAGTTTCTGAGAAATTAATTAATATATGTATATATTTTTTTGCNACGGTTCTACATAGGGATTGGAGTGGCATCCATAGAAGATTTTTGCTGTAAACCTTTGTTATTTGTTGATTCTTGTTATAAGTGGTCACCACCATAAGTGTAACCACCGAAAGTATAATCGCTATATTTTTAATAGAATGAGTTAGGGGATTCGCGTGGAAAATAGACCTTTTTTTCGTCTAGAAATTGAAACAAGCAATTGAAGGGTGTTTGGGTCTTTTGCACAAACGTTCTAATCCCCCTGCTAGGTAACCGAATAACCGATGCTATTTAGTGCACATCCTCAATGAAAATACGTCTACTACGCGCACACATTTTATGACACGCAGAGGGCATGTTGTGGGAATTCGAGTTTGCTACAATTCCTACATTTAATTTGCAACATATTTGAAAGTAGCATAGAATTTGTGAAATTTGCAAGAGGAATATTTAACTCAATTACATAGTTGGTCGGAAGCCCCAAGGTACTAATATGACTTTATTTGCGTGAAATAAATAAAATAAATGGTAAATGGAAAAACTTTGTTATCATTTATGAGAGGTTTAATTAGTCGGACTCATTTTAATTAGATGAAAATGAGTCGTATCTACTGGTAACCTAGAGAAAAAAAAAATTTGCCTATTTGCTTAGTTAGCAAGTAGTGCGCCTGAAAGTATGCAACCTTAGATACCCGAGAAACTTGTAATTTTGTTTTTTGCTAAAATTACTTTTACAATCATTTGGATGTGCTATTTTGGGGCATTAAGACTAACTGCCATATTCCCACGAAATGCTTAAACTCGCTGAAATTACTATTGACGCCAAAAAATATGCCGCTAAAACTCGATTGTATGTAAAAGCTAAGCTTAGAAGATTGAATAATGCCAACAAGTAGTAAAATTTAAAACTTTTTTACCCAAGTCTTAAAGGTTTTTTTTCACATTACTGCATCGAAAATATTTTTGAATACCTCTTTTTGCGTCGCTGCCTTCATTAATAACAGTGTTAAGTGTATGCACTTCTATTCCTATTTTATTCAATCTCATAGAGGGGCAGATACATACACAAAATACATTTGTATATGCTGACCAATAAACCGACATGAAACTATATTTGCCAATTCAAAGCATCAAATTTAGCTGGCTTATACTAAAGCCACAACAAAAAATACCCCCAAATCAAATCGCATTCATACAGGTTTGCTTCTAAGCAAGGAATGAAACCGATTCAAAATAACGTTCCGGCTTGGGTTTCGGTTTTGCCAAGTGTTTCGGTTTCGGTTTTGGTTTCGTTC
>NW_016217447.1:0-1618 GCF_001687245.7 Rhagoletis zephyria | reverse complement strand
CGAGAGGGAGCTTAAATAGCCCTGAACTAGTCCATAAGTGGCCATTTATGCACACAAGAAACAATTATGCTGGGTTAACGCAAAGATTAGCCATACTGAGAGCTAGCATGCGTGCAGATCAAACATATTACCGAAGCCATCGTGTCTGTGTCTAATATCTTAGAAATGCACATTAAATTTTTATATGAGTATTGAAGTCGATTTTGTTTTTTGCTAAAAATTACTTGTTTGTTTATTACTTGACTTACTACATATATATCTTTATAACATCCCGTCGACCTAGAGTAGCTCATTGACCTATTAAATTCGAATAACTCAATTTCTACCGCTCTAAGCATAAATTCAACTCTCTTACAATTAAAGCGTAAAAATAAATTAATAAACAGGAAAGTTACAACGACTTAAAGCTTCTATTTTGACCGGACTAAATGCTGATGTTTGTGGCCAATCCGCAGGGCCTAAATTCAAGCCCGGTTCAGCCCAACATCAAAAAAATAAAAAAAAAACAAAGTTTTTTTCTAACAGCGAACTCCAATCATCAGGCAAATCTCCGGAGTGTATTTCTGCCATAAAAAAGAGCAGTAGGTTATTACCCCGTATACCGTTTTTCCATATCAAGTCGTCTTCTCAAGATATTTTCATCTTAAGCTTACAATAGGGGTATTCACCCCTATGGTGCATATGGTCTAGCATGGTGCATGGATATTTACCATAAATAGCATGATTGCTGTTGTTTCATGTGTACAGCTATCTATGCACCGTACTAGACAGCAAGTATCGGATCGTGATTACCCCTAATGTGAATGAAAAAAATGAAAAATTTAAAGGGAAAACATTTATAAATAAAAAATTTTTTGTAAATTCATTTGACGCGTGTTAATAGTTCATACATGGCGTATGAGTAACATTCTTTCCAAGTCATATTTCGCAAAAATTTTTACGCGTTTTCATTTGACCATTTACAATTACATTTATGGTATAATTTTCTTCGTTGATAGCTCGATGTTTTTTGTAGTTTCCCTCTTAAAGTTTGCATTTTTTTTTTCATTCACAATGCAAACTTAAAATAAAAATAGCTTGCAAAAATTACCTGATCTAGAAACACGTTATACAGTGCCGTTGTCTACGCCCTAAAATTAAGTTCACCAGTTTCGGCGGTTTTTTTGTGTCATTTTACCATCCCTACAGTTTTATTATTGTAGTAAATTATCATATGTAAGGCAATATTTTCTCAAAATCATTTTAAAATCTTAAATTTAGTGGTCGAACTGAAAGCTGAAGATGAAGGGCAAATTCAAGAGTTACAACTCATAATTTTCAATTCACACTGAAATTTCCACTTGACTGGAGCACAATTGCAACAACGACCCTTAGCGCAGTTACGNTATTCCTGTAGGTTCTCATCGCCAAAGTTGAAAAGTGAACAAAAAATGTATTTGCTGGACGAATACACGCACGTCTCCTAAAATTTCATTTTTTACAAAGTACAAAATGCTCCTAGAGAAGAAACCGACTGAATATGAAAAGTTTTGTCAAAATAAAAAACTGCATAAACACTGATCACACGAACCATCTACCCACACCATACTAACAGTGTTACCGCGACGTCAAAAAAAAT
>NW_016217446.1:0-1618 GCF_001687245.7 Rhagoletis zephyria | reverse complement strand
TTAAAATATTCTATAGAAGGATTAAATAGATATCTCGATTATCCTTAATTTTTCGTAGAATGACTTTTCTAACTACATAAGTCCAAGACCATACTGCAGTAAATATTTTGGACGGAGACTCGTTCTGTAATCATGGTGAACCTTTGAATTGAATTTGCCTTCATTTACATTTTTGTCCGATAGTTTTATTATTGTTGTTGGATTGACTTCAAATCGTTATGAGAGACGAAGTACAGGTATACCGTATACCAATAAAAATACATACTTATACAACACAAGTATGACAGCCGTTAGAACTTGGCAAGAAGCGGTGGCTGAAACAAAAAAATGTTACACCGTTTTACAGTTTTACCCCTCACTGCAGGTTTATGAAAAGGCAATGTTGAAATTGTAATTAACGCTTTAATTTAATTTTTTTTTGATTGTGGGTTTAAATGGTGTGGCAAATATATACACATGTAATGTATTTATGTACATTAGGAAAATATTAATGAAATTGCTTAGGAAGGATAGCAATGCTGGATTATAGCTAAATAGTTAGGAGATATGTACAGTAAAACAATTACGAAACTCATTCTCATACGCATTCCACTAATTCTCGTTTCAGTATATTGTTTGCCGACATTGTCGGCTTTACCGTCTTGTCGTCGCAATGTAGTGCACAGGAGTTAGTAAGACTGTTGAACGAGCTGTTCGGGCGATTTGATCAACTGGCGCACGTAAGTCAATAATCAATTTCTACAACTGCGTAAATATGTATTAAAGAAATCAATTTGTTATCAAAATCTTCCAGGACAACCACTGCTTGCGCATCAAAATTCTCGGCGATTGCTACTACTGCGTTTCGGGTCTGCCTGAACCGCGTAAAGATCACGCTAAGTGCACCGTCGAAATGGGGCTGGATATGATCGATGCCATTGCGTACGTACACAACTTTTTTATACAGGACATGGAAGTTTATACGCACATACTTTTGCACTTACAACTTTCTTTTTTTTATTTCTTCTACAGCACCGTGGTGGAGGCCACCGATGTGATATTGAATATGCGTGTGGGCATACATACGGGACGGGTGCTTTGCGGTGTACTGGGGCTACGCAAATGGCAATTCGATGTCTGGTCCAACGATGTGACATTGGCCAATCACATGGAATCGGGTGGAGAACCGGGGCGAGTGCATGTTACACGCGCCACACTTGACGCTCTATCGGGCGAATATGAAGTTGAAGCAGGACATGGCGATCAGCGTTCGTCGTATCTACGTGATCATGGTGTGGATACGTATTTCATAGTGCCACCACCTCATCGGCGAAAGGTGAATGATTTTAAAATATCTTACGACACTGAACTCACATAAAGTGCATAGACCTACTTTCAGTTGCTGTATGGCCATCATTTACTTATTCATAACTTTTTTTTTGCTTTCTGTTCTATTCTCTATGGTTGCAGCCATTAATGCTAAATACGCTTGGTGTACGCTCGGCCATTGGTAGTCGTCGCAAATTGTCATTTCGTAATGTCTCGAATGTTGTGATGCAACTATTGCATACGATAAAATTTTCGGAGCCAGTACCATTTTCCAACATTGCCACCGGGTCGTTTCCATCATCGGCCGGCA
>NW_016217444.1:0-1618 GCF_001687245.7 Rhagoletis zephyria | reverse complement strand
GTAAAGGAAACATGATTGCCTATTTATATAATGATTTGTCAATGACCATGCCATTGCCGCCGTTTCGTTGCCAGGGCTACGCTGTACTTGTGTTGATGAGCAGAAAAGCCATATGACGAGGCGCATTTAATCGCAAGCCAACCTTTAAACGAAAACACATCAGAAAAACTAAAAAAAAAAACAAAAATAACAACACAAAAACAAGAATCAGTACTCACAATAAAAATCGGAGCAAAGTACCGAGTAATTATAAAAAACTGCAAGTGAATTAAAAATCCACACCACACCCATGCACAATCATTGCAGAATACACGCTCATACACATACATATATCTTTGTACGTATATATATGGGTGTATGTACATACTTGCATGCTTGCAATGTCGCACAATTCGCGAGGGGTGAAATTCAATTGAAAAAATGAACCCATCCCAAAAGCTGTGTGGCCTATTTGCTTCTTGAATGATTATGTAAACGTTTTAACTGCTGGCATTATGCAATAATACCAAACAACTGCCCCACCTCCACAATCTGTTACTCCTCGCTTCGTATTTTATTTTGCATTGTAGATGATTTCCATTCAGATTTAGAATTTTGCGATTTTGAAATGAAATCACGAATCATCAACTCATACATACAATCAGAACAATCAGATGTGCACAGGTGGCTCGTTGGATGGTTGACTGCCTAGTTAACTGTCAGGCAGCTTGGCCTGGTGGATGGTTGACTTACAATGGCAATGGCTGGATAATGTTGCATGCCACATGCTTTACTGACCGAGGTGGATATCGATGAATTAGATTTTGCAATATTTTACATTATTTTGGTTGGTATGTATGTATGTTTACGTAACAAGATATTATAAAACAACATTTTTTAATTTTTTATGTCCTTTTATAATTTTATTTTATTTCATTTTGTATCGATACAGGGGCAAACTTTTATCTTGACTAATTTATACATCAAATTAACGAGCGTAGAGAGGAAAATGCAAAAAAAATAAAAAAAAAACTTTGCAATTAAAATACTAAACAATGTAAAGCTACTGAAACCCCTTTTTGAAAATAAAAAATCCATGGACGCAACTCGAGCTCCTTGAAATGGCAAAGTAAAAGCATTTTGAACTACTTAGCATAAAGTTTCGGTTCTGTTAGCAAAATAAAAATACTTTAAAAATATTTCTCTGTTTTTTTTTAAGTTTTAAATTTTTGGAATATTTTTTACAAAAATGCCTTTGTTTGGAATTAGGAATCTCCCCATGTGCAAGTAAATTAAGTTGATTTCGCTTTGTTAGCAGCGCTTTGGCGAGGACTTTGTTTTCTCATGTGTCCAAGAGCATGCATGGATAGATTTGTATGCATGAATGTAGATATTTATGTATACAGTGTCGGTAATATCGATAGCTCCCCCATTTCAAAGTGTTATTGTTTGCTACTCAAGTTAGTTTATTAATTTTTTAAGAATTTTCAATAAAACAGTTCATTCGCTAACAAAACCCATATAAACCCCATTTTAAAACTTTGTAGAAAACTCAAGAAATTTTCACCCAAACTTCAAACTTTTTTCTCAGAAGTGTTTCAAGTGGCTAAATATTACCGTTGATTTTTTAGAACGCTTT
>NW_016217443.1:0-1618 GCF_001687245.7 Rhagoletis zephyria | reverse complement strand
CTCCTATGAAGGGCTCAGGGCCAACTGGAGTGGTGGCTGCCGCCTCTCCCGCGAGGCAGTCAGCCGCCTCGTTACCCTCTACTCCCCTGTGACCAGATACCCACGCTAACTTGATGTTATTTTGTCTACCCAGGGAGTTAAGCCTCATAGGATATGAGGGCCTTGAGTGCTGTCTGGCTATCGCCAAGGATTATAATTCTCTCGTTTCTATACCCTCTGCCCATGATTGTATCCGCACATAGGCAGATAGCATAGACTTCTGCTTGAAAGATGCTCGGATATTTCCCCATAGGAACAGAAATCCTGGCCATGGGTCCCACAATTCCAGCACCAATTCCTTCTGGGGTCTTCGAGCCATCCGTGTACCAGTGCAGAGTGCAACCCTGAAGTAATGCCTCGAAAGCGGAGACACTCCAGGTCGCTTTACTGCAGAGCTCCATTTTGAATCTCTTCTCAAAGAGTATGGTCTTTCCTGTGTCATCTCTAGGTAGCAGGGTTAGTGGGAGCGAGGACCCTAGCTTCTCCATACTCCTAGAGGAAATGACTTTACCTTTTCCAAATCCCTCTCTCGCAATGTTAAGCAGAGTTCTTTTGGCTGCCTGCTCTTTGGTTATATGAAGAGGCTCAAGATCAAGGACTACTTCCAGCGCTGTCGTCGGACATGTGCGCATCGCTCCTATTATACAAACACATGCCAGTCGTTGTAGCTTGGTGAGCGATTGTCTCACCGTGGCTGGAGTAGTTCCTGAAACCCAGGCTACGGCCCCATAGGTGATCATTGGCTGTACTATCATGATGTAAAGCCATCTCAGGATCCTGGGCGCACACCCCCACGATTTTCCCGCCAGAAGCTTACACACCATTAACGCTTTCGTGGCCCTGGAGGTGATCGCGTCCACATGTTTCTTCCATAGAAGTTTGGTGTCTAGGATTAGTCCCAGATACTTCACTTCGCTGGCGACGCTAACCACGACCCCTTCCAAGGTTATGTTCCTCATGCCCGGAAGGGCTCTTCCTAGTAAAAGGAATGACGGCGGTTTTGGCAGGATTTATGATAAGTCCTAACTTGTTGCACCATCCTTTCGTAATTCTGAAGCCTCTTTGAATGATGTCGCAGAGGGTGCTCTCGAACTTCCCCCTGGCAATTATCACTATATCATCCGCATAGCCTTGGCCGCGGATACCATTGTCAGAGAGAAGTTGAAGAAGTTCATCCACCACTAGGCTCCACAGAAGGGGTGAGGGGACCCCTCCCTGCGGGCAACCCTTTGTTGTCTGAAATTGGACCACGCTGTCCCCTACCTCGGTTTCAGCAATCCTTGTACGGCGGAGCGCATCCACCCAATTGCAGATCGCTGGCTGCACGTTTCTCCTCTCCAGTGCCCTGCGCACTCCAGAGTGTGACGTGTTGTCAAACGCGCCCTCTATATCGAGAAAGGCGCAGAGCATTGAGTCCAGTGTACGAANATCGCTGGCTGCACGTTTCTCCTCTCCAGTGCCCTGCGCACTCCAGAGTGTGACGTGTTGTCAAACGCGCCCTCTATATCGAGAAAGGCGCAGAGCATTGAGTCCAGTGTACGAAAATAAACTATATTGTACGTTACTATTTCGTTTCGTT
>NW_016217442.1:0-1618 GCF_001687245.7 Rhagoletis zephyria | reverse complement strand
GCAGTCTGTGTGCTCAAGACAAAAATATCTGAAAACTTTCCCTTTACTAAAGTCAAAAGTGCCATGGACAATATTTGTAATAAATTTATGATTCGGAAGTCCATTTCAATTGCTGAACCGATCGGCAAATATGACAGCAGTTTGGGTGTGACAGCTTTTAAAATCTATTGCCGCAAATTCTAACAAAGCCACTTGCCATTTTCGGCAGTGCAAAACTATTCAAAACTCTTGACAACAATAGCTCAAAAGGATTCCACTAACTTGAAGTAAAATGCGTAAGAATGTCACCACAGACGCCTTATCGCTTTAAGCTGAAGTGTGTTTTCTTTTTGCTGGCAAATATTTAGGCAAGGTAGTTGAAGAGAAATGTAAGAGTTTTAGGGACAAGAACAAGTAGAAATTTGCTAACAAATAACTCAGAAAAAAAAATTTACATAGTCACATTAGTTTCGCAGCGATATGAAGTTCAAACGTCTAATTTTAGCGAGTTCATTCCTATATTTGACGTATGGAATATCTGGTCTTTTGTAGATTCAGCAGATTCATGCCACTCTGCTAAAGTCCAAGAATTTTCAATACGGTGTTTTACACAATACGCTAAAAAAGACCTTAGAGCTGATGCTTAGAAAGAATATATCAATAGAAATTATTAAAAAAAATTCAGAAATGCAAACATTTTTTTTAATAGCGTTGCCACCTATTGTTTATTAATTCTGTATTTAGAAAATTAAGACACAATATTGCTATCTATGGGTACTAAAAAAAGCTCTTAAAGAATTATTTGCCTATATAGTAAATGCTAACAATTAACATGGGTTTTAAAGCCCATACCCCGCTCCGCTGCTACTGAAAATTACCATTAAAAAAATGTTTGTTAATACTGTTCTCTAAAGAAGTTTTTAACAGGAAGAAAACGTGTATTTTATGTCGAATTTAATTTTAATTTTAACTACAGTGCCACCAACGGTTACATTGTCCATATCTTACTAAGTTTTAACTACACATGCCAAATTTGGAACAAACCAGAGCATAAATACGGCCTTACAAAATATCTGTACCCTGACGCCATCTAACGAAACCATTTTTGGCAAAAATATTTCTGCTTACATAACCAGTATATATCCAAATCGGCCCATAAATATGTTAGATATAGGGCTTTTATTTTTTTTGGCGGTATAATTTCCGTTGGAAACGCCCATATGGCGTTATTTCTTATGGCTTTATTGCACGGTGCCCTTTTTTTGCAAAATTATATTTTATCGAAAGGGCAATATGCGTAATAGGTTTCAATGAAATCGGTACATGAGTATGAATTTTCTAAATATCTCGACTCCAGCGCCACCCAGCGATCCGAAATGAACACACGAACCGTAATGAGTACACACGCAACACCTCACCAAACTTTCATAGCAATCGAATGATTCATTTAGAAATCCACAGCTAAATATCATGCCGTCCACTTGTAAATTCTCCTTATTTAATATTTCATTCAGTAATCTCCACTCGTAAAAAGCCCTCACTTCTGAGCGATTAGGTGCTGGAGCTTTACAAGATTTCAGAGTTATTTACATATGCGAAATTTGCATATTCTTCATATTACTCTTAACTAAAAAAATAT
>NW_016217439.1:0-1619 GCF_001687245.7 Rhagoletis zephyria | reverse complement strand
ACTTCGCAACAATTTCAGCTAATTTGAAATGCTCGCATCGTATTTTCATTCAACAAATGTCGATCAAGTGTGACATATCTGAGACGGCGCTATTAACATGACTTACATGTGTACATAATTTAATTGTCTAGAAATATCACTAAAGAATTTTAATAATAGGCGCAATATAAAAATAAAATCGGAGTGAGTCAATAATATTGCACTTAAAAAAAAATGGTATAATATCACTAGCGATATTCACAGTACACATTAGGGGTATTCTCCAAATGAAGTCAATAAAGCATGTGATAGAAAATATTTGCTATATTTATATTATAATCATAAGCTTAACAGATTTAATAAAATATATATATTGTATATGAAATCAATCGCATACTCTTGGAGAAAAAGTTTGAGCTATTGCAGAGGGGGCGTTCCATATAATATTTAAGGCGGCAAACGACTAATGAACCACAATCTTAGCAGATGAATGTGCCAATGGAATTCGTAAACGTGAATTGTTGGTGAAAATATTGGACCAAAATATTTACAAAAAAATTAAATTTTTTAGGCGGGACGAAATTCACCGGGACTGCCAGTTTTATATACGGTGACCATATTTATGAGAGCTGAATACGGGACAAAAAATAATTTTGCAAATTTTTTCCACAACAGCTTACAGATCTTAAAACCTTCTTCAATGGTCATAGAGTACATACATATATTAGCCCTGCAACAGTATCCTTTTACCCGGTTAAATTTGTTATAAAAATTCGTTAAATATTAAGTGCAATTTTAATTCGCTAAGACTTACCATTAATTTCTCGCAATTTGTTTTTTTTTTTTGTTGGCGGTGTAACGCATATTTTTCATACNGAAAATTACGATCTTAAACCAACATCACTTAAAACTCGTTCATAGGCATGCCATTTTAATGAGCAGTTAAGGCGTCGAAACACCGAAAAGGGGACAAATGCAGGACATTAAATGAAACACAGAAGATTTGGCGTCACGTATAAAATAAATAAATTAGGTACCAGGACAATGGGTCAAAAAAGAGGACTATCCCAGGACGGATAGTCACCGTAGTTATATATATTAATGAAAATCAACGCGAACTCCTAGCCACTTAAGCCAATTGGAACTTGCACTTTATTATGCAAATATTTAATGGTCTATAAAACTGCATGCTCAAAATTTTTTTAAATTTTTTTTTTTTGTGAAAATTTTTTAAAACATTTAAAATTTTTCTTGTGAAACCCTACAATTATTTTCAACTTGTTTTTCTTATGTAACATAAATTAACTAAAGCAGGGTAATCGATTTTCTTCAAAACTGCAACTTTTTCTGCAATTTTCAATATAAAATTTAAAATAATCAAATACAAATTATAGAATCGTGCTCAACTGGTCTCTTGCTAATTTTTACTAGCTTTCATTAAAAAAAAAATTCAAAATGTTAAAAAATGAAGACTCCACCGAATTATGAGCAGCAAATTCCAGTTTTGAACCGTGGTGGAACTGTGGGTTTCAAGTCGCATTGTCCCGCTATATGATTGAAATGATTTTTGCCAAAATTATTTAACTAATTAAAAGAATGTTTACTCTTTGTCACCAAATAAATACTATAATCAACTATAC
>NW_016217438.1:0-1619 GCF_001687245.7 Rhagoletis zephyria | reverse complement strand
TGAAACAGGCGGTAATAGCCAGTTCCACGAAAGAGATTTAAAAGAAAAAAGATTTTTTTATTTGAATTTAATATGAAAACTGACAGAAAGGAAAACATCATTTTACATTTATATTGGTAATGAAACCGACAGTAAATGTCTAAAGCATTAATTTTTTTAAATACTTCATATCAAGCTTAATAAATTAATTAAAATAACTTTTAATATTTAATACAAGATTTTTATAGTTTTATAAAAATTCGCTCAAAACCGCCTCATGCGGCAACACACAATTGGTTCTTGAACTTACAATTGTTATTTCCGAAAATTATTTCGGCAAAGGGTGTTTACACGGCAAATTAGACTTTTTCTTTTGCATTTTGACAGCTTGCATTGCCACGTTTAACTGCAACTTAGCGAGTGTTATACTGCTGAATTAAACGATAAAACTGCATATGGGTCATCCCATACAATATTTATATTTACGCCTCAATATTTTTTTTGGGGGTGAAGTATATTTTTTTGCATTCTTTATCGGAAAAAAGAAGACACCTGTTTTTTTTCGTCAAGATATTCGTAAATCTCGAAAAAAAAATCCCGAAGTTTTGAACTCACGGAAAAGCATCCTTTTTTAATTGTTTGCAGTTAATAAACTTTTTGTCGGAGAAAATCAGTTAAGGTATCAAAATGTGCGTAATTACCTCAAAATGAAAAAAATTGCATTAAAATATTGCATTTTTTTATTTTTTATTTTTTTGTTAAGTTCATCATATTTGATTTTTTATTTTTTTCAACCTGAATATGGAGTAAGCTGTAAAAATTTGAGAATGGAAACACCAAAACTGTAGAAGTTACGAGTGTTTTCATACCTACGTACATAAAGTTTATATTTACTAAAAGTCTCATCGAAAGCAGAGGTAATTACGCATATTTTGATACCTTAACTGATTTTCTCCGACAAATAGTTTATTAACAGCAAACAATTTAAAAAAGATACTTCTCCGTGAATTCAAAATTTTTTTTTTTTAGATTTTCAAATATCATGACAAAATAANAAAAGAAAAGTATGCAAAAATCTACATGGAAAGAAGGCATTTTAGAAGCAAAAGAATTTTTGACACATAAAATTGTATGTATCGACTTTAAAAATATGCATGATGATCCAATAATGCAGGTAAGCCCTGAAAAGTTTCAGTTGAAGCAGACTGCATACCCAAATTTTTGGAGGCGTATGAGTAACATAAACTCATTCCATTGCACTTTTGAATCAAAATTATGTTACCCTCTTCAAACAACAGCCTTACATTCTACGAAATAAACAAAATCAAGGACTGCCTCATGGATTTTAAGATGCCTGCATTTTTGTACAATATGGAATTATCTCTTAGCGATAGCGACTGCTGGAATCCGGCTGCTGGACATCACTCGCTAAGTTGTTCAGGATATATTTATGGTTAAGTATTATCCGCTTATTATATTGTGGCAGTTTGTTTAAATAATGTTGCTTCAATTTCCACCGCTTCTGAAGCTTATCCGAGCTTCGACGTATGTTTTATTTTCTTGTAATAATTTCTTTCAAAATTGGTTCCACTTTGTTTTGTTTAAGCAGCATTTCACTGAATTTACAAAACTTTTCACTG
>NW_016217437.1:0-1619 GCF_001687245.7 Rhagoletis zephyria | reverse complement strand
TACCCTTGTGGCCAGCTGATTAAGTTAAGTTACATTTTGACCAGTTTTGGTTTTTTTTTTTGTTAATCTAATATTTATATTTTTTTTTTTTATAAAAGTCTAGCACATTATCTAACCAGAATCACATAATTCTACATTCCAAACTTCTTACAAAATTTATAAAAATTCAACAAACTTTAACAATTACACCAAAAAATTTAATTTTTTTTTCTCAAAATTTTTAGGTATGCAGTTTTGTAGTCCATTAAATTTAAGTAGGTAAAAGAGAAGATGTCAAGCCGCTAGGAAATCGCGTTCATTTTAAATAATTTTTTTGGCTGACGGTGCTAAGCACTTTCTGCTATATAAAACGTGAGTGAATTATTAGAAAAAGTTTTCACGAACTGACTGTAGCTAAAGTCACCTTCCACAAAAACTACATAGATACATAGGAAAAATACCTCTACTAATAGTTGCTCCGCTATAAATTTTTGCTCCTTAAATTTTTTTGAATCTAAAAACCATTATTTTGACATGATCTTTTTCATGTGACTGAGTTTTGGCAAATTTTTGAAATGATTNGTCTTACTATCTGAAATTTCGTTGACTTTGCTACGAGAAATTAATATTCTTATCCAGTGTACAATTGTCAAGTTGGGCTGTGTAATTATAGCATAAACAAAATCCATTTACCACAACTTTATAAAATCTAAATTCATAATTACATTGTTTCTACTTCAATGAGCACCCTCATCGTGCATATATATGTAAATGTATAGTAATATGTAGTAGAAAAGTCTTATTAGGTAACCGGTAATTAAATACTTAACTAAGAAATGTAAAAGCTTTATTTATTGTGTAAAACCGATTTTAAAATAATCTACTTAGATTATTAGTGATTTTAAATAGTAAAAGTAAGTAGTGCATAGTTAAAATCCAGTTTGAACAACCTTCGACATAAATAAAATGTAATATTTTATTAGATCTTAAAGCCTTCAAAATAAGATTTGTGAAAGTTTAAATAGCAAATATATGAAATACATATAAAAATACCTTATCATAATCAATAATTGGTGCTTGTAAAAATTGTTGTATGTATGTGTGACAGAAACTTTCTGCCTAGCCAAACGCATATAAACAAAACAAGAGTTACCGTAGCAGGTATGCCAATGTTGTGAATAGTTAATGAACAGTTGGGATTGCAAACAAATTCATTGTTCAAAACTGTATTTACAACATATGAATTAATGAACGCACCGTTATAAATAATAAATTGATTAACAATTACTTCCACATTTTATTCATACACACATACATACATATGTTTATATGGGATATAGTGCATATCCATATGTAATTCACTTGCACACAGTATGTAAATATGTACATGGAAATATACATACGTATGACACACGCGCGAATGTATCTCTTACACATACTATGTATGTATGTATGTAGTTACTTCAAGTCCTTTTAAACTTTGATTTAACTCAATAGCTGACAATAAATAAAAAAGCAACAAACGTTAACTAAGTCAACTTCAACTCGAAATAAAAAAATAAGCAAATTCTTATAAGTGCGAAATAAGTGACACTCCATATAAGGCATTGCATCTGGTTCACATGCTATATACATAGTTA
>NW_016217434.1:0-1619 GCF_001687245.7 Rhagoletis zephyria | reverse complement strand
AATGACGTTAAAAACGTCAACTTGGCAACGCTGACTGTCGGAGCCAGTCGTATCTACACAGCTATGCACAAACAAATGCACAGAGAATAGCAATAGCAATAGCGAAATCGACTGGCTGCAACCAACAACCATGCAAGCCACATTGAAAACAATACGGCCACTACAAAATACAACAAAAAAGGCGAAAATGATGTTCCGGAACACCATGCGCAAAAAGTAAGACAATAAGGTACATACATATGTAATACTTCTATTTAGACTAAGATATAGAGCACTGATACGTTTTTCGACGAGAGAATAATGAGCAAGTTTTTTTTTTTTTTAAATGGATCGCTGTTCCACTAGTTTTTATGTAACCCTTTTACTTTTGGTTATCATCATGGATTTAGCTCGCATTCGTCTGATTTAGTTGTCGTAGCACTGTGGTAGGACTAATGAACTCGAGCGAAGTTACACTGAGAAGTATAGGTCTCTTATAACTTTCCCTGTGACATATTAAGGATATTTTAACCGATCCGTAATATTTGTATATAATTTATACACCTCACGTATCAATAAAAAGTCGAATTTAAAATAAAGTTTGTTAATTTTTCTCCTACATTTTCATAATAATATCTTTTAAGCATATGTATCTATTCTGGTGGGCAGAACTGGAATTTCGAGAGCTATCTCTGCGTTAAACTAATGAATCCTTCCAACTCAGTTGAATGCCATTTGGCTCTCTGTCTCTTAACCAGATTATTACCATTTGGTTTTTTAATCCTATCGTGGCTAGAAATGTACATCGGCAAAAAAGCAAAAGTCTGTAGGTGAATTTTCTTTTTTTCTCACTTGGGTCTACATGACTAGTTACGTAAATTTTTTTGAAATTGAGAGTTCTGTTTGGTATGTTAAGAACGCATCGGACCAATTAGCATATAAAATCAAAGATTTAAAAGACAGGAATTGATAGTTAGCCACAAGCAAAGGAAGTTTTTATTTCCCAAACTTATTCACATTCAGATCTTTGACATTCAGAGATAGGCATACAAATAATATACATACAAAGTTAGGTATGTACAATGTACAAGGTTCATAGAATAGAAGGTTACGACCATGATTCAATAATTAAAGGTTTGCTCATTAGGGACATTCGAGTGTCGACACTCCCTTAACTCCCTTACAAAAGGTTGCACACACACACGCACCCACTCACTAAGGGAGTCGATTTTGTCAAGAGATTTTGGCGAGAAGAAGGTTTTCTGAGCAAGCCGTTCATTATTGAATCATGGGTTACGACATCGTGCTATCAAAAATTTGTTTTCCTCCAGTGACGTAGTTACGAAGTGAGTTCTGATTGGCTGAAATTTTTGAAAAAAAGAAGAGTACACAAAACGGAGAAAATACAGTTGCAGTATGATACATTTTAGTAATTATAATCAAATGGGAATTTTTGNTTAGATATCTAATAATATTCGTACATAAATGTGAATCAAATGCTTATTGAATTTAGCTAATAATTTTATTAATTTTCCGTCTCTTATTCGGATAATTATCACAAAGCTCGGCATTTAATTTTGTTATGAGTATATACATATGTACATACGTGTACGGCAAAATCGTGTTTTTCCTTTATCACT
>NW_016217433.1:0-1619 GCF_001687245.7 Rhagoletis zephyria | reverse complement strand
TTAATGTTCGGCTCCGCCCGAACTTAGACTTTCTTACTTGTTAAGTTTGAAATAAAAGTCATTTCCTGATAATAAAGAAACCGCTTATCCAAATTAAGTAAATTTGGTATCAAATGAAAGAGGACGGAAAAAGCTTTTAAACAGAAATAACGAATGAAGGTTACCACATCTATGTATATTTTTTTGGTTACAATTCATAGCAAAAGAATTTCATATACCTGACCCAAGGTTTGTTCTATGGTAATTAAATAACATTGTTTAGTGAAATATTTCCAATAGGTGGCTTACCTCATTTAGACATTTTAGCTATTTTTTTAAAGCTTTTTTAGAACTCTTTCATTTGATACCAAACTTGTTTAATTTGGACAAGCGGTTTGTTTATTATCGGGAAATGACTTTTTAATAAATATTTGGCCAAGGTGACTTAAAAAAAATAATAACAGTTAGTTTCGGTCCCTGGCTATTTGATAAACATAAACAAAATCAGGTATGCGAGTGACCACAGTGCACTTTCTGCTTCAGCTTATAGCCATCGGTGTATGTACATATGTGGCTGTAGAGTTGGAGTACACATTCAAGACAAGTAATATTTACAAAAAAAAAAATTTATAAATCACAACGCGGCTGTCAAAATTCACCGTACCTATGGCAACGGATATAAAATCTTCACACGATTAATTACTACAGTCATTGTTGAAATGAGCAGTAAAGAAGCGAGGATCAGGACTAAATTTTAGGTGGTATAAAGTTGTCTACCCACCATGACGTGCAAAAAAGGCAGTGATGTACGACTATAAATCAGTTTCTAATAAAGCACTAGATAAATTTTGGAATATTATCCACTAAATTCTTACGTCATTTGGCTACGAATAAGCGATGCATGGAACTCTTATATGTACATCTAGTAAACTGCTCCTTAATTATAAGAATAAAAAAAAAATCTACTCCATTTTCGCACTCATTACAAAAATATGTCACGCTCCACCTCTTAAAAGTATTCACACGTTTCAGAGATTTATTTCGAATTTCTGCAATTCCGTACATACTTTATTTTGCATTTCATTATGTATGGACCTTCATGCTTTTTACCATTTAAGGTAGCTGCCACATGTGTGGTATGCCAGCAGCATCGTAGCAAGAGCTGCGGCCTACAGTGGACAATATTTGTGTGCTGGTCGTCGTCGATCATACAAAATAAAATACCGNCGCAGCCACTGCCGCTCATTTTGCTTTTGCACAAACACTTCGACATTGCCACCAGTGCTGTTTTGCAGCATTATTGATGTTTTCCATTGTATCTACTGTTGTGTTGTTGTCACTTGTGTTTGTGCCATTGTATTGTAGGCCGCTGAGTGTAATTTTTCGGGAGTTTCATTATTGCATTCCTAATTAAGTCATGAACTGTTGCAGAAAAGCAGGCAACAGTTAAAACGAGCGGTCGTTGCTGAGTAGTGTAAGCGTAAATATAGACAAAGTTCGATGCAACATAAACTGCAAGCATTTTTTTTTAACTGCTTTTTGGGTTGCAACCGCGAGGCTACTTCAAAGACAGCACGATTTGTATGCACTTCATAGCAGAATTGTGGCATGGTGGCTGCTGAGGATACATATGTATGTAC
>NW_016217432.1:0-1619 GCF_001687245.7 Rhagoletis zephyria | reverse complement strand
CATGTTGGCTTTGCTTTACCTAGGAATGTAGGCAGATCATGCAATACTCCAAAAAATTTAAGGGGAAAAAAATTCAAAATTTTGGGGTGATTTTTGCCAGTCTGGCAGTTTGAAGCTTTAAGATTCTAATTTTCAGATTTCTTGGCTAACAATTTTTAGGAGCTACGGTTCTAACCCTAACGGATATCGTAAAAAAATAATTTTTGCAATTGTTTGCTTTCTCTGTACACGGACTTGAAAATTTTTTTCAGTTACGGCGGCATATGGATATGATGGCCTTTTTATTAACCTTTAATTTCCTTTTTGTAAAATCTCCCTTTATTTTTTTGAGTAGNTCCTTTATATTTTTGAGTAGTGTATTTTAAGACAGAGTTCGCAAAAATTCTCACTGAGGAATAATTTTTCATCTCTATCCTCACTACAACTCAATTCAAGAACAATTAATTTTAATTTCCTCTTTTGTGAGTTAAAAAAAGAGCGCTCTTCAACTAAACCTATCTTTAATATAACTCAGGTTTTTCGCCTCAATATTCGCCGCACACCAAATACACTTTAATATAGCGAGCCGCTTGCTCCAAGACAGACGGCCTCTTGCAGCCGCATCTACGGGTGAAGAGACGCTGCAGACTTCAGTGAGCCCTTAAACCGAATAAGTCGGAGACGCCCCACCGACGCTCCCTCTCATTCTGCTGTGATCCAAGGCTCCACTCAGATTGGTTACCGCATCTCGCACTTGAGTTGCCCAGAGTGCGCGAACAAGGACGCAAGAGTCGGGATTGAGTATAGCCGTGCAACTGTAACAACATATCGAGAACAGCGGCTATATCCAATCGCACTCGATTATAAAGGAAAGTGTCGTACTCATCCGTTTCTGGATCTTCTACGACTTGCCGATAACTAGCCGATAACCACAAATTGAAATGCATGTGCTCGCCGCAAAGATGCAGAATCGGATGAATAAGTAGGGACACGAATTTCGATACGATACGATACCATATCGATACTTTTGGCATTCGATACCGATATTTTCTACTCGATAGTTTTAAAACGATATTTTTTGGAATCGAGTACCAGAACCCTAGTATCGTATCGAATGTCATAAACTCACATCCAACATTGAGGGAAAAAATTTTAGAATTACCAAAAAAAACGTGCTAAATTGAAAAAAATACTCATATGAGAGAGCACCAACTCAACCCAAATTTGAGTATATACGTTATAAAATATGTGGTTGTGAATTGCACAGATGCTTTTTCGTAATTAAGAAGAAAAAAATTTAATTTTATGTTCCGTCTGATGGGAATTGAACCCGGACCCTCTTGGCCGCAACTAATGGTATCAAGCGTCTTTGCACACTCAGCTACAGCCATACATATAAAAGTGTTTGAATCAACAACACAGCCCGCGATTAGTGCATTATCCCTGCAGCAAATCAAACTGGTTCAGAACTTGCGCTGAGCTAGCCTGAAAAGGGACGGTACTGGTTCTTCATCTATCCCAACTCAATGCTTGCAACTGTCTTTTTTAACATGGCGATGTCCTACGAAGTGACAATTATCGCCCTCTGCAGAACTTTTGAACTTGGTCTGAGCTGACTCTGACTTAGATGGTTCTGGTAC
>NW_016217431.1:0-1619 GCF_001687245.7 Rhagoletis zephyria | reverse complement strand
GTTATAATACCCTTGTGCACAAGTGCGCTCGGGTATAAAAAAATATATGGAAATTAAATATGAATTTTTAATATGATGTAAATGAGTTTTTTACTTATTACTTCAGTCATCGACTAACACTCGTTACGATCGGACTCGTTTCCCTAAGTGCTCGTGTTAATAGTTTTTACATTGTTAGTGCTTTACGCATTGTGTATTTTTCTCAAATTGCATTCTTCGCTTTCGCTAAACTACACGCTTTATTCGCGTGTATAAAGTGACAATCTAAAAATGAGTTTCTTTACCCCCCTCGGGAGAAACAGGTTTAGTGTGTTGCAAGACGACACGCTGACCAGTCCCAAGGCCAAAAGAAAGAAAAAAGTTAACATAACAGGCGATGTTTTCCCCGAACTTCCAGCCAANGACGGACGGACAGACAGTCACCGCTTAATCGATTTCTCTTTTCATTCTGATCATTTATGTATACATTTGTCTATATCTATCTCGATTCGTTTTGCCTGTTACAAACAACCGTTATGTGAACAAAGTTATAATACCCTTGTGCACAAGTGCGCTCGGGTATAAAAAAATATATGGAAATTAAATATGAATTTTTAATATGATGTAAATGAGTTTTTTACTTATTACTTCAGTCATCGACTAACACTCGTTACGATCGGACTCGTTTCCCTAAGTGCTCGTGTTAATAGTTTTTACATTGTTAGTGCTTTACGCATTGTGTATTTTTCTCAAATTACATTCTTCGCTTTCGCTAAACTACACGCTTTATTCGCGTGTATAAAGTGACAATCTAAAAATGAGTTTCTTTACCCCCCTCGGGGGAAACAGGTTTAGTGTGTTGCAAGACGACACGCTGACCAGTCCCAAGGCCAAAAGAAAGAAAAAAGTTAACATAACAGGCGATGTTTTCCCCGAACTTCCAGCCAAAAAAATTAATAGCATGCAACCAAAATTTATCACCATGAAATCAGTAGAAGATAATAAACCGTTGTCCAATTTCAGTGTATTTGTTAAAAAAAAGTATTAACAAAAAATCAAAACGTTGCTGACAAATTCATAAAAACAACTAACTTTGGTGGCTTATGCAAAGTTTCAATCAAACTCCATCGGAGCCTGAACTACTCGAAAGGTACCATTTATGATAAGAATCTCATTCCAACACCGGAAAGTGAAATATTAGAAGATCTGAAAAGCCAAGGAGTAGTCAGTGTTTATAACTTCACCAAGAAAATCAACAACACTATAGTTCCTACTGGATCGATCTTGTTAACATTTAACTCATACACTCTACCGAAAAATATAGATATTGCATGGTACAAACTTTTAGTGAGGGAATATTCTCCGAATCCTATGTGGTGCAAAAGCTGCCAAAAAATATTGCAAATCCAATATCATGTGTGTGGGTTGCAATTTTCCGCCCCACGATCCATCCACCTGCAACCTGCAGTCTATGTGCAAACTGCTTAGGCCCTCACTCCGCCTCCGCCTCTTCCTGTCCTATCTTCCAACAACAAAAGGAAGTACTTAAAATAAAAACGCAAAAGAAGTGCAGTATGTTCGAGGCCAGATGCTTATTTAAACAAAAAAACCCAATCCCTGTCAATCGCCAGACTTCGTAC
>NW_016217430.1:0-1619 GCF_001687245.7 Rhagoletis zephyria | reverse complement strand
CCTTTCGGACTCATATATTCTGAACGCTCAGAATATGTTTGCGGGGTATATATAAATGCTCTCTTTAAACAATTTTTCGAGTGCTCAGAATTTACGAGCATAAAATGATCAATTCTTTCGTAATAAATAACGACAGTTTTTCATACACTCTATAAGTCTTTGGAACTCTCTTCCCATTAGATTAAGACAATTAAATAATGCACTGTGTTTCAAAAAAGAATTAACCAACTTCTATACTACTAAGTAGTTACATGTAGATGTATGTTCTTTTATATTGTTTAAGTAAAATATTGTTATTTTTAGAGTTTAATTCAAAATTATTTATGTTCCATACTAAACAAATTTTGTAATTTCAATACCACAAAACTTATCTTTTGTCCTTAGCTTTATTTATTTATAATTCTGTGACTAGCACTATTAAATAATTCATTGAATTGTTGTGCTAGGATTAAGTATCAAATAAATCAAATCAAACCAAATCAAATATGATTCTAAGACTTGGTTGTCGAATCATTTCTGACTCTTTTGGTGTCATAAATTCTGAGTGGATCAAAATTAGCAAAGTTCACATGAAAGTAGAAGTTTACTAATAATCAGAATTATAAGGAATTTTTGTTGTTAATAGTCAAACAGCGTCATATTTCAGACTCTAATTCGACTCCTAAGTTAGACCCCTATGAGTGTGCCTTTCTAAGAAGGGAAATATGACTACTTTTTGAGCTCATAATGAGGGTTACAATACAGAGTTCTGAGATTCTAAAATGAGACCGAAGGTTTATTGGCATAGTAGCTGTTTTTAAACACTATTGGGTCTTTAGTAAGTAATCTACCGGCCTTTGTACAAAGCTGGACCTCGTTAGAAAAGTAGTTCTGGCTTTTATTGTATTTTAAGATTCATTACACTAGTTTGGTCTCTATACAACAAAACAAACAAAGTTTGTACATAAATACCCTTGGAAAGGTTAAATTGACACGATTTTGGATTCCTTGGCGAGTTCAAAAAAAAAATACAAAATCTTTCTTGCTTATTTACTTGATTCTTGAAGAGAAGCTCTTTGGCTTACTAAATTCTAATAACTCATTTCCTAACCCACTCAATAAAACTTCACTCTTTATAGATTTAACATTTTAGCAAGCGATGATTTTTTCCCCAAAATAAAATAAAATTTTAAAATAAATTTGTAAAAAGAAAAAACATCCAATAAACATTAGGCCAAGCCACAATTCGAATTGATTGGAAAATCTTTTTTTCTAGTCTCACCTTCGATAACGAATGTGCCATAGGTTAGTATTCGATTCGAGAATCAGGCCATTCTCCAGCAATGTTTTTTCCCATCGTTATGACTTCGAAATCCAGCGCGTTTGAATTGAAATTTTAATGAGAAAGCGTGATATATCCCTTCGATAAAAGAGCTGGATTTCATGGTCTCTCTTGTTTCTATGATTTCCATTTTTGTTCGAACCCATCTCTAGTGTATTTCCAATATATTTAAATACTATCAAAGTTGGAAAACTAAGGTTGGTTATGGGTTCTTTCTCAATTCGATATTCGTATTGGATATCGAAGGCCTTTTCAAACGTTCGCCACAATGATTCTTGGGCAGCTACAGCGACCCTAC
>NW_016217429.1:0-1619 GCF_001687245.7 Rhagoletis zephyria | reverse complement strand
CTAAGAGTTGGCAAATGTCATACGCTTTTGAAAGATTTTGCGGGTAAGTGGTTGGTTGCGCAAAACATGTAGATCGTTAGTTGGATAAATGCTGTGGAAGTATTTGAATTCACTTTATATTTGTGTGAGTGTTCTTCTCTGCGGAAACCAGCTCCGGTCCCTTTTTTATAGAAGACATGAACAAGCATTCAGATAGTTTTCCCGCTAATAGTTTTTCACTAAATCAATTTTTGTAACCTGTAAGTGTACGGGGTTTTTATTCCGTTTACTTGGCAAACGTGCAATGGCCAGTTTAAAATTCCGAAAAGCAACATAAAATTTATCCGGTTGAAAGAAGAGATAAATGCTGATGATTTCCTGTCAATATTAGCTAAGTTTACCTTAGGGTGCATGGAACAGTTGACATGCGATTTGACTAATATTTCAGACAAATCCAAAGGTTGGCGAAAACTCACGACTGAAACCTCCGCTAAGGTGCTGACTGGTAATGGGTAGCCCAGAGTGTGAGTCTGTGCGATGTCAGGACGGTATCCAGCTAAGATCAGAGATCAGTGATGTGTGCTTAAACTCATCAATAGCACTGACATACGGAAATGATCTTTTATCATGGTTATGAGGTAAATTTACAGGGGTCGGATCAAGGTGTCATGCGTTTCCGTGCTGTTGTTTGGCCAAGCTGTAGGCCCCTAAATAGCCCAGTCGCTTATGGAGCCTTTCCGACACACGTCCGCCTCGGGAAGTAACGGTGGACAACATTTTCCCTACAAAATTACTTTTGGCCACTGGGCCCGCCTCGTCAAGCTGGCTGTAGACAAAGGTGAATGAAAACCTAAATAAAAAATCGAAGCAAGAAGAGGAGAAGAAGAGAGCGGTAATGAAGGCTGGAAGAGAGAGTGAGTAGGTCGAAAAAGTCCCGAGGATTCTGACCTGGACAGTGTCGATAAGGGCGCATATAGTATCTGCTTTGAAAAGTAGCTTCGAAGTAGCGAATGAGTGCTAGAAATTACGAAATAGAGGGGGAAAAGAGCCCTATCGCATTACACAGCCGCCCTAAGCTGAGCGCGACCGAGAAGCTGTGCAGGTGGCCAAGAAAAGGTCTGACAACCTAAGATTCAGATTCGACGACCCTAAATACGCTAACAGCATTGAGAATGCGCAGATTAAGCGTGGGGTCCGGATGCAGCGGCAGAGATTGGCGGGAGGTAAGAAATCCACCACCAAGCTACAGAAGAGCGGCAAGGGAGAAAGGCTGCCGACGCCCGAAGTTGTGAAGTCTTAGATGCTAAGAGCCTTTAGGATAGCAAGCGGCGAGTCGTGCATAAGGGCTGTAAAAGGCAAACGGGGACCGGCACAGCGACGACAAATCCTCATCCTCCAAGGCGGACTTTTGTAGTGTAATCAAAATCTCCAGCGAGACAGCATAGCTAAGGGAGGTACCGTCTATAGGTTTTGTACCCCAGGGACTCACTTCCCCGCGGTCTTGGATCAAGGTGGTCTACCAGACGCTGCAGTAGCGGTCGCAGGAGCGAGTGGTCTTGAGATTTCAGCTATCACTTTTTGCATAAGACCTAACCCCTCTTCTGGTAGAGGCGCATAAGCCCCCATTCGAATAAAAGTTC
>NW_016217428.1:0-1619 GCF_001687245.7 Rhagoletis zephyria | reverse complement strand
TTGTATGCAATCTAGTCTCTCAGTTTTCGAGATATCCGGATCACATTTGGTAGGTGGGTGTATTTTTATAATGTATTAATCATTTGTCGGAACCGGAAGAATCGACCACTATAACATATAGCTCCCATACAACTGATTGTTCAGATATGAGATTTTTCGTTATAACTTCTCCATTTATGCAGCTAAGAAATTTAATTTTGCAATACTTCCACCCATTATTAACAGAGAACTCTAGAATGAAAATTACAAAGATCGGGTCGCTATAACCTATAGCTATCGTACTACTGATTGTTCAGATATAAGATTTTTCGTTATAACTCCTCCTTTTAAGTAGCTAGTAACATGACAATTTTGAGTTGTTGTCACTCATTATCAAAAGAATACGACAGACAGACAGACAGATAGACAGACGGACAGACGAACATGGCTAAATCGACTCAGCTCGAGATTCTGATCATTTAAGTATACATTTTAATGGGTCTATCTCTTCTTATTCTGGTACTTACAAACATCGGACCAAAGTTATAATACCATTTCATGCTCTTGAAAGGTATAAAAATACATTGACAATTTCATCACGTTATGTTTATACATATATAACTTGTTAATTTTTGCGATTGAAATTTCTATTATTTGTATTATAAGTAATTTGCAATTTTGGTTTATATGTATTTGGGAGTTTTCGCAGCTTGCAGTATTTATGTTTATGTAACATAATTAATTTTTTGGTTGTTTGTATATATATATGTTTGTACATAAATATGTGTATTTGTTATTTTGTAAGAGTTCTTTATAATATCTATGAATAAAAAATAAATGCTGCCTAATAATTGAGTTATAATTTATTTTTGTCAAACATTTTTATTTTTATTACTAAATGACTGCTTTGAAATATCGTTATTCACCGATGACTGCAAAATGACTGACCAGTCATGAATAACAAAAAAGCTGGTGACTTCATTTTTGCAGTCTTTAGTAAAAAAAAAGTGACTGAAAGGCTGCAGTTAAAAATTGCTAGTCAATGACAGTTTCGTTGAGTCTAACCAACTGTTTGATGTAATTCTTAACAACACCAAGTTTGATATGTAAATCGGGAAGCATGATTTTATTAAGCGCTATCAAGGGCTCGTGAACTATATTGAATTGACCAATCGATTGTTCCTTTCTTTTTGGCCAATCACATTTGGTATAGTGATTGCATTTGGCTGTACTATCCCAATGACAGAACAAACAACAGTATTTAGTGTAGCCCGTTTGCATGCCTGATAGTAGTGACAGAACTTTAAAATCACAGTTCACGCGCCACCTGTGCTCTTCGTACTTGATGTAATTAAGATTAATTGCATTGTTTCGTATGATTCCTTTATTCCAACCGCATACAAGAAGGGAACGGGTTTCTTGCTACTATCGCGATAGAGAAAGACTGCTTTCAAACTTCGCTTTGATGCGTCAATAAAGAGACGCCATTGTTCGGGTTTATAGTCAGTAATTCCCATTTCATTCATCAAACCTGCAACATCAATGCAATAGATAAGCCTGAGTAGCATCTTCCGATGTTTGTAGGCCGTTTCTTTTACTCCTGGTGCTAAAACATTCACGCTTTTCAGTTCTGATGCCAA
>NW_016217426.1:0-1619 GCF_001687245.7 Rhagoletis zephyria | reverse complement strand
GCCACCTACATTCCTTTTCCAATGAAGTTTCTTCAAAATCAGCCCCCTATATCGATATGACTATATCAAACTAACCTAACCTAACTTAACTTGACCTAACCTGTTGATATTTAAGCTACATTATTATCGTTGAACTCTTAGCATTATATTTCCGACCACTTATAAATACAGTGCTTGTCACTTGAATGCGCTATTCTTTTGATCCTCAGTTTTCGGTTTGATTATTTAATATTTTTTGACTTTGTAAAAACTTTATAATACATAGTTCAAGAAATTTTCGTTAAAATTTCAAACGTAAAATAAATTTGTTTTTTGGATTGTTCGCCTANTCAAGGCGATTTTTTTAGAAACTTTAAACTTGCACCTTAATTAAACGGACTATAAAACGGTATTCCCAAAAATTTAAAACTTTTTTTTTTGAAATTTGAAATTTTTATGAAACTTTCTTTAGTTATTATAAGTTTTGTCTAAAGCTTGAAAATCGGATTAACATGGTTGCTGTTATAGAATGTGCTAGATTTTTATACAAAATTATTATTTTCCTTAGGTTAAGTTAGGTTGTCGCGGTCGTCTGTAATACACACTTAGGCTCAGGGCCCATTGCGATGCTGCATGTGGTGTCAGCAACTCCCAATCACTCCTACAACCATTTTAAATTTTGAACGAATTTTAGAAGATCGCTGATTTCGACGCATCTAAGGTTCTCCAAGTTGTTGAAGAATTGCCTATCGAGAGTGGAGAGTCTTCGTCTGGATAGAGCAGGGCACTGGCACAACAAGTGCAGAATCTTTTCCTCCTCCTCTTCATCTTGACACCTTCTACAGAAGTCATGTTAACGTAGGCCAAGTCAATAAGCATGCTGGCCAATTAGGCAGTGTCCTATTATTACAGATACTAATAATCCAATATTGGCTTATTTAGACTCAGTAGTAGGCCAATGCGTTTGGCGCTGAGCACCAGACATATCTGTTTGGCAGTTTAGCAGGTGATTTTTGTTCTGCCATCTGGCGTTCGCTACTTTAGTAAGCCTCTCGGATATAAGTAGCTTACAAGTTTGTAAGTGTATTCATATTTCAACGTTTATATCCTCAAAAGAAAGTTTCCTCTTCTTCCCTTGAGGGTAGGATGGTCGCGAACGCTGTAGCGGGTGCATATTTTCCATAAGCATTCGGTAATATTATCGATGATACCTGCATGGTGTCCTGCTTTTGGGAACCTTAGGTTTAATCATCTTGGATCGCACTTTTTACACATTACCGATGAGCTTTCGGAAATCGGTACCAGTTCTTTGAGGAGCTTCGTTGTGAGCATGGCCAGCCTAATAGCGCGAAGGCGAATTCATCTAAGGTGGTATCAATCTACAAATACAAAAAATTACATGTGTTTTATTTTTGCTTTTACATAGTGCGCCATTATTAAATTTCAGTTATTCTTTCCTGAAGGAAGAAAAGAGAAAGAGAATACAAATACTCTCATGTTTCACTCACTCGTTAACGCAATACAAAGTTTTGACAATCACGCACAATTCACAGCTGATGAAACAACACTACCTTATATGAATTCGCCTTGGAGGGCGCTATTCATATGGCCGGCACTGTATAAAGATATACACTTCTAAC
>NW_016217425.1:0-1619 GCF_001687245.7 Rhagoletis zephyria | reverse complement strand
ACAGGAGAATACATTTTCTTCAAAATTGCTACTTTTTCTGCAGTTTGCAAAAAAAAATTAATATGATCAAATAAAAATTCAGAAATCAGGCTCAAATTGTCTCTTGCTAATATTGTAAGCTTTCATAAAAAAAATAAATATTAATTAAATGAAGTGAAAAATGAAGGCTCCAATGATTTATGAACACTAAATGCCAGCTTTGAACCACTGTGCAGCCGGGGGTTTATTGTTCTCTTTCAGTGAAACTGGAAACTCAGCGTGCAACACGATCCTGAGCGCAAATTTCCNGGGGGTTTATTGTTCTCTTTCAGTGAAACTGGAAACTCAGCGTGCAACACGATCCTGAGCGCAAATTTCCCTGTGCTTTATAGATTGTACAAGATAACCGATTAAATAGAAACCCTTAAGTGGGACGCGAAACAAACTAGGGAAGGTTTTCATTATATTTTATAAGGGACATTTTCATTTTTCATATTCTGCGCTTAAAAGTTTACCTCTGAAAAATGCAGAGCCGATTTAAAGGACAGTTTAAGAAATAAAGGACAAAAGGCGTCCTTTATTTTGAAAAAAATTATAAAGGAAAGGGTACTAAAATAAGGGACTGTCCTTTAAAATAAGGGACGGATGGTCACCGTACTTATATATATAATAATGACAGCGATTAATCATTGAAATAATCGATTATTTTTGTTCAATTAATGATTTAATTGTATTGTAGTTTAGTCTTTCATTAATCGATTAATTGTAAAATAGCTCAAGTTCAGAGCATACAATGGGGTAAATAGTTGTGCATGTATTCGTAACCCCAACGTAAAGTCCATAAAACTAAGTTTGGCAACGTTAAAGGTCCTACACACTCATTAATTTATCGGCGAACCACTTAGCTAATTAATAAGAGAATTAGAAATTTTTTGTGGAGAAATATTTTTTTTATGAATACTCACTGTAAAAAGGTGCCTACTTATGTTCTTATAATAATATAAACAATTATTTAATTAATTTTAGTTATAATTGTTTGTATCAAATGTCTAAATTTTTTATTTCAAACATTAAAATATTTATTTAATTAATCTCAAAGATATGTAGTGGCTCAAACAAGTGTTCACGTGTTTACTTGTTTTAAAATGTTCACAATGTTTTTAAAGTAAATTTTTTTTTTGTAATTTTTCAATAAAAAAGTTGTCCAATATTTAACCAGAACCATAAAAATCAAAGAGTCAAACTTCGCGCAAAATAATTCAACATATTTTCATTAAAAATTCGAGCTTTTTAATCTGAATCTTTAGAACATTGTACCGCATAAAATTTTAGTCTAATTTATTTTTATACTCTTCTTCTTTTTTTGGCCGAGTTCAGCAAAGCACGCCAGTCTCCTCTGTGCCAACTGACGCCAATTGGAAACGCCAAGTGAAGCCAAGTCCTTCTCCACCTGATCTTTCCATCGCAGTGGAGGCCTCCCTCTTCCTCTGCTACCACCAGCGGGTTCCGAATTGAATACTTTCAGAGCTCGAGCGTCGGTGTCCATTCGAACGACATGACCAACCCAGCGGAGCCGCTGTATTTTAATTCGCTGCACTATGTCCATATCGTTGTAAAGCTCATACAGCTCATCGTTCCAT
>NW_016217424.1:0-1619 GCF_001687245.7 Rhagoletis zephyria | reverse complement strand
CAAGAGGCTAACAAGCAAAAGCGCCTTAACACACATTCACACAAATGCGTCCAACCCCAATTCGCAGAGGGGCGCATTTAGTGCTCCACCTTGCTGTTGCTTTTCCTGCTGTCTGTAGCTGACTGCGAGTGGCAATGACTATGTAAGGATTATTTTGCTGTTGTTGTTTTTTTTTTTGCTGCTTGGTTGTGTTGGTGGTTTGGTTGTCGCGACAAAGTAGCTAAATTCTTTGCTTCAATGTGCGTTGGGGTTGTACTGCAATTTCACTGCTGTTACCGTCATTTCGAAGTACAGCACAACTTAAATTTTTCGCTATGTTTTTGATCAAATTTTTTTGGCGAAAATTTTCCCACAGTTTTTCATAACACACTTTTACACTTCTTTTGCATGCCTTGTCAGCGGTTGGTTTTGATGCCGTGTAGTTGTTTTTATGTTGTCGTTCGTATGAAATTGGCGGGTCGAACGAATGGTCCTTTTCTGTTATTTAAAACTTTTTTTTTATATTTTGGTAGTCGCCTAAGCTTATTTTCGCTCACATACACTTATATCACTTTCACGATTAATTAATAATTTTTTCTTCTTTTGCCTAGCGCACGTTTAAGAATGTGGAAAAAAGTTAAAACCAATTAATTTTCCGGGTGTTGATGATCTTGAACCGACATTTAATGAGCGGCTTTGAAGTGTTAATCTGAAAAGTTCAAGACTTTTGTTTGTTTTTCATTTTGCCGCCTTATTTACAATTTCGCCAATATGTTAATTGTTTAATGATTTTTTGTTATATATACTATATTTTTGATTTTCAATGCTTTTGATTTTGTTCACACTTTATTAAGGGCCTAAATACTAAACGTATTTAACGTTGGTTTCAGGTTTTCTTAAATATGTGCTGTAAAGAGAAAGGAAAAAAAATTGCATTAGTTTAATTTTAAAAATTATGTAAATCAGTATTTATTTAACGAAAAAAAATATTTAAAAATTGAAGACCATATCAGCCATAGCTTAACACTACAAAGATTNTACAAGTTAGTAGCACCCAGGTTCGATCTTTCCTCCGCGGAATTTTTATAAATTATTTTTACTTTAACTTTTTTATGTTTTTTCAATATATATTTTATTTTACTTTCTTTTTTTTTGTTTTTGCATGTTCACTAAATATTTTTGACTTAATTTTATAAAAAAAAATATAAAAAATAAATAAAAGTAATAATTAAAGGAGCTAAAAAATTTTAAACCTCGACATCGTTGCTCGTTTAATACTATTATTTGTCAGCGTACAGTTTTGTTCAAATTAACTGCACCGTTAATCCGTAGTACCAGGTTGACCGAGCTTTGCCCGGAGAGGATATACTTTTTAAAGTTTTCAAGATTTGGGTAGCTTTAAAAAATATTTTGGCAGTGAAAAAAAATCGGATCTCGATATCTATTAAGTAAGTTCCTTACCCTAAAATTTTGGTGGCACCCCTATTCCGCAATACGCTGGAATATCTTGTCCGTATATGTACTGATTGAAATTAACAAAATAAAAATTTTTATTACATAGAATCATGGCAACCCTGATGAAAAATATTTACTGACCAAAGTTCTCAACAATACCTTTCATTTGATATCCATATTGCGAT
>NW_016217422.1:0-1619 GCF_001687245.7 Rhagoletis zephyria | reverse complement strand
CAAACACCAGTTATAGTAATTAGTTTGTGTTTTACGCTTATAAAAAGCATCTAACATAAAAAAATAATAATTATTGTTATTAGTAATACTTGGTCCTGCCATAAGTTCTGTTACAAATTTGNTAAAACATTAATCGTTAATTCAATTAAAAATAAAATCTGATTAATTTGTCTAGTTGTCCGAGTTTGAAACCAAACACCAGTTATAGTAATTAGTTTGTGTTTTACGCTTATAAAAAGCATCTAACATAAAAAAATAATAATTATTGTTATTAGTAATACTTGGTCCTGCCATAAGTTCTGTTACAAATTTGACATAGTGTAAAAATTTTAAAAAGGGGTTTTTAGATTGTATTGTAATTCGCTTTTATTTATTGAATGTCAACTTTGCATGCCATACCCTCTAGCTCAGACCATAGTTAGTAATCGAGAGGATTTAAACNCCCTCTAACTCAGACCATAGTTTGTAATCGAGAGGATTTAAATCTGGACTTCCCGAGGGCCAATCTTCAGTAGAAATGAAAGCGGGAATATTAAGCCGTAACCACTCTTGGGTTGTTTTAGCTTTATGCGCCGGTGCAGAGTCTTGTTGAAAGACCCAGTGTTCTCCATTAAAGAGAGTTGTGGCTAGATTTTTCACCACGCCTTCCAAGACATCTTGTTGATACACTTTTGATCCAGTTTTTACACCCTTTTCGCAGAAATGCAAGGAAGTAACGCCTTTATGGGATACTCCCCACCAAACCATAACATATGCTGGATGATGACCTCTCTGATCCCTTGGTACAGTATTTTTCGCTTCTTGAGATGTTTTAGCATAGACTTTATCATTTTGTTTATTAAAAACTTCCTCCGCCGTAAATATTTTTTCATCCGTAAAAACAATATTTTCGTGGCCGTTGCTTGCGTGCCACTGCAAAAGCTTCTTGCATTTCTCCAATCTTATTTCTTTTAACCGCGGAGTTAAAAGATGACCAGTGCACCTGCGAAAAGCCTTCATGTGGAGGTCATCACAGACTAGTCGGGACATGGATCTGAAAGACATTCCAGCTCTCTGGCCATGATCTTCTGCTTCCTTAAAGGATTTCGGCGAATTCGCTCGCGCACAGCCTTTATGGCTCCACTCGTACGAACAACACGCGGACGTCCGCTTCTGACCCTGTCCTCCACTTGAGAAGTTTCTAAGAAACGATAAATGGTACGATACACAAACATTCTGGATATACCGAGTTTTTTTAGCGATGTGAATATCTGACTCGCGGTATTTTCGCACTTATAATTGCATCGCATATATCCGATTTTCTTTGTTACCCCACTCCATGTTTATTAGACGAAATTTCAAACCAAACTGAGTTGCATTTAAATTGGCATAGAACATTGGACCAAAATATGGAATAACGGCAACATACAATTTAAAATGTCAAAGCCTACTGCTTTCAAAATTTTGTAACAGAACTTATGGCAGTACTAAATACATAAACTGGGAACTTTTACAAACCTAGTTTGTAAAACGTTTGTTGGTATACATCGGCGTAGCCAGAATGAAATTTAGGGGGGGCGGGGGCTCGACTCTATTAACCTGGCATTCCAGGGTACTATTTTATATATATATAAGGAAAA
>NW_016217421.1:0-1619 GCF_001687245.7 Rhagoletis zephyria | reverse complement strand
AAGAAAACACTCAGAAACAAAAATAGAGGTTTTGCATCAACACATTTGCTTTTTTATTAATATGTTTGTATGTTTGCATATGCATATATGATATGCATATAAACTTTGTATTGAAGATGTTTGTACCGTTGATAATTGATGTCCAGCGACTTCGATTTGTGGAAATTTTATAAAATTTAATTCAATGTGAATTTGAATTGTATTAAGACAAGCAAGTACACCGTTATAGTTGAAATAAACTGGAAATAGAAAGATATTTACTAAATGTTAATTAAACGAGCCTTACTAAACTGAAATAAAAATAAATATTAAGGTATATGAATAATTTGTATACGTAAATATCCGCATTTGAAGTGCAAAACCACGTTACTGATATTTGTGCCAAAAATACGGTTTTCCGACCTGAGACTCCTTACATCAAAATCTGTCCAATAATATAATTTTATGAATATTTCGGTTATGCCATTATGGAAAAGCCGCTGACTTTTAGAGCAACTGGTAGATTGCCCGCAGCACCGCTCACTTGAAGATCGGTTCCGTGTTATGTTATGATAGCCGCAAACAACCAACTTTGTTTAAAGAAAATTTTCTCGATGTGACAAACTTCAACTAAATTCAACTAATTTAGGTTTTAAAATAAAATTATAGTTTAAAAAAATAAAACCTCCCTATTATAATTGCCATTCGTACTGTCATCAGGTATGTAACTTGAGAATAGAAATCGCTGCATCTTTTAGGCGCATCAATATTACATAGTTACATCCCGAGCTAATAAAAGGAAGGTAATAATAAACAACTTACAGTTCGCGGCTTACGTATGTATACCNTTGCAGCCAGCTATAAATGCTTTGCTTTGCAAATTTACAAAAAAACGCATAGAGCATAGGGCGACATCTAATCTCCAACTGTAAAGGTAGATGTCGCCCTATGCATTACGTACGCTACAACGGAAATGCCGGCCCCCCATTTCTTTAAATCAGCTTTGGTAGAGAGAGCTTTTACTCTCCTCGCGCCTATACAAAATGCTTATATGTAATACTCCCACATTGGCAGTAAGAGCTACTGCCGTCCGAAAACACTACAGTACAGATATTTCAATAAACACATACGAAAGAAAAGGAACACATACGTTTATAAATAAACATGTACACGATCCATTTACAAAACCGGCACTCAAGTACACAATACATTGACAAACACAGTACTAGACTGTCTCGCTTTGATTTCGGAATGCTGACACATTGAGATGTTAGCTTACTATCAATATAGAAGTATTACATATGTATATTGACTATAATGCATAGAAAGCTTAAAAGAGCTTTGCCCGTGGGTAAGGCAGTGCCTATCAGTGCTTTAAATGAAATTAATAGGTGCTCGTATGTATGTGCATACATATGCATATGCATGTGTGTGCATCAATCTATTAATATCGTTATTATTTTAATTTCTATTGCAAAATTTTCTACATACAAGACTAACAAGTAGAAAATAAATAAAATAAAAAACTTTTCAATAATTTTGTTTGGTTTTCCACCAATCGAGAGGATTTTCAGATGAGCCCGTTTTTCTTTAAGATAGGCCTTCAATTGAGCTTTTATTTCAAATTTTTTAATGTCTCT
>NW_016217420.1:0-1619 GCF_001687245.7 Rhagoletis zephyria | reverse complement strand
ATACATATGTACATATATGTAACTACACAGAAACGTATGTATGTATGTTGCTAGATTAAAAATCCACCCACTAAAGTATGGTAGGCTCCAACCTGGAATATTTAGCAAAATATATTTTTCCAACTACGCTTGACAATTGCTTGCCAACATGCGAAAAGTACATAAATTACAACACGTGAAATTATAGTTAGTATGTACATATGTATTTATATATGTAAATACTCGTATACATACATTTATATACAAGTAAGTATATTCATGTACTTTGCATGCATGTGCCACGTTATATAAATATATATGTATGTATGTATGTAAAAATATGGGTTATAATCATATGAGTACATATTCACGGCAACCTTTAATGTGGTAGGCTGTTAAGTGATTAGTTGCCTAGTTGCCACACGCTCGTTTGTGTAGTTCCTTTGAACTATGAATGTATTTATATGAACATTAGGTGGAGACGCAAAGAAAAGTTTGTACAGAATTACCTTTCTAGCTTCAGTACAAACTTTGAGCGAACATCTAGCACTAGTTTTTGTATTGCTAACTTTTTTAGTTTGAAATGTCATTGAAGAGGTGCATATCTTGAAGATCATATTTATATAAATTACCTTATTCGATCATAAGCTCAAGCATCTCAATTTCTAACCAACAAAGTTCCACTTAGTTGCCATAAAACTCAAAATTTTAGTAAGTGGAACATTTTTCCCTGATCCTAAACAGAATTTTTTTTTCGTCTGGGCACCGACCCGGCCTAATGTGCACAGACATACTAACATATGCACCAGTGTTTTTGTCCTTGCTTCAGATCATCGGATTGCATGTGGGGCCGTAGTGCTCTTTTATGACGTGAAATTGACCAGCGGTGTTGATGGCATTCAACATGAACCTTTCTCTAACATTTTACTGCTGGTTGACATGTCGACGAGTACTCGTCGACTTATTAATTTTTTGGGAGGGTAGAGGTAGAGGAGGTTGCCGCGGTGTAACACCATTTGGAGAATTCGATATTTATTCCGATATTGCCTATCAATCAGGACCTTCAACTGGCTGGTGGTAAGATCTCTGATCTCTTTAGGTCGCCTCTGAATACTATCAAATCAACTTGATATGTGTAAGTAGGTGCTTTCGGGCATTTGAGCATTAAGTCGGATTAACGACCACTAGGCGAAGAAAGCCTTGCAATGCATAGTTGCAAGGTTCTTCTGCTTGGTGTTGAACCGTCGACGGTCGAAGGACCTTTTCAGACTACATGAACGTAACCTTTCCCAGCTCTTTTGATGAAAAGTGATCATCGAGGTGAAATCATTCCAGCATTTTCTCTTTAGCTGCGCGCGTTTGGCGAGACTACTTTTTGAACATTGCTGCTCGTCATGCATGAAGGTTAGGATAGCGGCGAAATAAAGTAAACGCCCACTTACTTAGAAAATACATACGTGCATAACTTGCTGCAAGTATGGTGTTCATGGACCTCATTATAACTGGGCGCTTGCAAAATAAATGCTCCAGGCTTTCATGGTTATCTGTTGGACTGAACATATTATACTATCGAGCTTAATACATCTCTATCTCCCCTGTAGGAAATAAAACTACTTTAAAAGCAATTTAAAAAGTACTTT
>NW_016217419.1:0-1619 GCF_001687245.7 Rhagoletis zephyria | reverse complement strand
AGCTTGCGAGTAGCTTTCGTTTTGTACATTCAAATGTCAGAGAGCATTTGACTTAGTTTTTCGAAAGCTTAAATGTATTTCTGTGCCTTTAGCTTTCATTTGGAAACTTCGGAAGCTTTCATTTTGTAAGAAGCTTTTAAATTAGGTTTTTGGAAAAATTGAATTCATGTCTGATTGTTGAGCTTTCATTTAGTAATTAGATTTAAAAGCTTTAAGTTTTTCGTTGAAAATTTCGTAATTTTTTCTGCTGTGGAAAAACACGAAGCTGCCTCTCTATTTCGCTTTGAAACTGTTAGATATCGTTTAAGATTAAAGAACGGAGTTTTATGGCTGCTCTTTCACTTTCATTCGCCAAAATTTACGTTTGAAATAAAAGAAGCAATGGCACCGTTTACATTTTTGCTCTTTCTCATACGACTATGCCACGGAAAACTCCGCTCAGGTGTCAGAACGTAGGTGTAAAAAGACAAGTGAAGAAAACTAGGAATCCAAATAAAAAAAGCAACAAAGCTAAGGTGCGAAAATGTTGGCAAATAAAGTAGAGGCGAGCAAATTAAGAAGTAACAATGCGAAAGGGAGGCTGTATGTAAGAAGAGCAAAAGGAGCAGCGCATTCCGACCGTCAACCGCCACGCTATTAAACTGCTGGCGCAACTACTAAACAAAAAAAAAAGCTACATACATATAAAAGACAACACTAAGCCACACTTTAGCAACAAAATTAAAGTTTATGAACCAACTCGGTCAGCGTGTCCAGTCGCACAGACGCCCCGCTTTGGTGCAACAACAAAACTCAGCTGTAAAATGACCGCNTGTGCCACTGGCTGCGTTCACCCAGGCGTCAGAAGGTGGTGCGCGGCGCGCGGCGTGCGACCAAGAGACACTTTTTGCGACATAAATTCTCGCGCTGTTGCTACACTTTTGCGAGGTGTCATTTTTGATTTCTAATTCAGCGCCTTTTTTTGTTGTTGTCAATGTGGCCGTCGTTGTTGATGCTGCTGCTGCTGCTGCTGTTGTTGTGGGTGTTCACGTGTGTGTGTGCGTGCGTGTGACAGGTGGTGTTGGTTGGTTGGTTACACATCTTCAAGTGCCATGGCCAGTTGACTCGCCAAGCGCGCTCGCTGGCTGACTGGCCGTTGGCTGGTCGTTTGGCATTCTGGAGCATTTGTTGGCATGCCGTAAGAGCTACTGCTGCCAACCAGCGCACACACACACATACACCTATCAGCCTTGTTGCTCCAATGTGCCATTGCCTTTACATCTGTCTGTCCGTCGATCTGTCTGTGACTTGCTTCATGTCTGCACGTCCGTCTGTCCGCCACCATCGTCGCGCTCGTTCGTTAGCAATGACACAATTTTGCGCGCCACTTAGCGTCAGCGCTGCAGCCAGCCAATGCGAAAATGTTTTCGTGTGTGTGTGTGTTAATGTTTTTATTTTTCTTGCGTATTTTTTTTAGTTTTTGGTAGCCATTTTTCATAGCGCTTTGGCGCTTAGCTGATTTTTCATTAACTTGCGTGGTGACTGCCCAAAACTTGCGTAAATTAGAAAAATATTGTTTTTTCTGTTTTTGTTTTTTTTAAGTGTAATTACAACTAATTTATTTATTTTGCATTACATTC
>NW_016217418.1:0-1619 GCF_001687245.7 Rhagoletis zephyria | reverse complement strand
TGTTCATTTTTCGTATGTATGTACATATCTATGATGACGTTATGTTATTCGAAAACAATGGGCCATATTCATAGTCAAACTGAACATTTGAAAATCGGCTGAGTGTGCAGAGTAGTATTCAACTATTTTTTTTAGCTTTCAGAAGATGCTGGGTTCGAATGCTGTCAGACGAAGCATATTAAGATTATTTAAAAAGATATAATTATTAAAATTGAAGTAACTGCTTAGTCTAAACTTAGTTTTTTATTTGGTTTTCTGTAAAACTGAAAAAGTTTTTGTGAAGGAAATTGTATTACACAAAAAATTTAAACAGATAAATTTCAGAAAACAACCGAAGCGTATTTGCTACACAATAATTTTTAGTATTTTTCTGTCTATACTTTTCGGATGCAAAATTTAGTGGGCGAATGGATTCGAAAAACGATCGAAAATGGAATTGGAAAACAGATGAAACACACACTTGTTTCGGAGACGTTTCCGAATAATTTGCTCACTAGGTATTTGTACATATTTACTTCGACACTTGCTGAGTATACTTTTTGACCACTTTTTATTCAAATGAAATTCATTCATTTTTTTGTTTTTGCATTCTGCTCGAGTGACTTGCGCTTGTAGATTTTCNTCCTAAACATACGAAATTATTATTAAGTTATTAGCGCTGAGTTGGGTGGCATTTGCACCCGTCGAACTTGCCATTGTTGGCCGTATAAAAAATTTGTTATTATTTCAGTATTTTATAGCTTGGCGACTATAATTATAATTCTATTATTGTTTTCATTCGTCTGTTTATTGATGTCTCGATGTCGCTGTATGTGTAAGTACAATACACATACATATGTACAATTTGGAAAATAACACCAGTTCAAAGGTCGGTGATCTTTATGCACCTACGGTTGCCAATTGGCTATGCTTTAGTTAAGTTTTTTCCAAGACTATCTGAATTGGCGGTGATTAAAATCATCTGATATATTCATCTTTGTTTTATATGCATGGATGTATGTACATATATATAATTCTGTTTGCAAGCGTGTTGTGTGGCGAATAGGAAACGCTTACGAATGCGGTGCTAATTAAAAAAGACAAATGTGCAGCTTAACTCTTAATTAATATTTTAAGTTTATGTAATCAGATTAAAGCTTGCGACTAGCAGGGGAGATTGAGTGAGTTGCGATAGGGAAATTTTTCTGTATTAATCCAAAAGACAGTAAAACTCGTCATCTTATATGGGGTCATTCAAGTATTACAATTTAGTCATTTCCTCCCCTTTGTTTGCAAAAGTAAGTAACCCCTTTTACCCCACGAAATCAGTTGTTCTTCCTGTTGATACTCGTAATAAACACGTGGCGTTCAGGTAAGATAGGTTGATAGGTTGCTGACACTGGCTTACTACCACTATGCAGTGAAACAAAGGTGGCGCCTTCCGCGGACCGCTAGTCCTCTGTTTCTTGATTTTACAGCATCCACCCTTTCGCTGATGTCACATTATTATTTTTTCGCACTAGTGATGTGAATATTAAATTTTCATATTGTACCAATTTGCCGAAAAGTTGTACCTCAAAGTAGATATATGTACGTACCCAAACAGTAAACATGTATTTTTATGAGCATACATTTTTTTT
>NW_016217417.1:0-1619 GCF_001687245.7 Rhagoletis zephyria | reverse complement strand
ATTCGCTGACCCTACTATTTTATTCCGCATGATAGCTATCGCCTGAAAACGGCGTTCAGTTCCTTCGTATCGCCTAAATAAGCTTATTGCCGTGTGAGCGGTTTGACGCCATGAAACATATTTAGCCTGTTCACCAGAAAATTCAGGCAGCGATTTGATAATGTCCAATGATATTGGACACACTGCGTCTGGGTTATTCACCTCAATAGGTTGGTAGGCAACGATTTTGGGGGCCTTTAGTTGCAATGTATTTACTAGTCCCGTCAACTCGTCTACTTTTTCCCTTAACGCACTATTTGCCTGTTCATGCGATTGCATCATTGATGCCATCCTACTCATTACGGCCGTGCATGCCGTTTCTACAGCCATTTGTACTGTTGCTGCGATTTGTTCAGTCATTTTGTTAACAACTGTTTTTTTCACTTCTCACTACACCACTAGGATACCTTAAATCCAAAAAAAAAGGTTGATATAACTCACTTAACTTATACTGCAATTTTAATTGTAGAAGCAGTGTTTTACTTGTTCACAATGTTTTCTTAAATATAATGCACTGACTTACACTAAAATGAAATACATTGAATAAATTACTGCACTCTGCCGCTTGCTTCCAAAATTATCCCGTGGGTATTTCTTCCTTTTCCTTATTTCCTTTTCTCTATAAGGATTTTATGTCCTGTGGGTATTGTTTGTTCTACTGCTGATCCGTTTTCTCTATGAGAATATATGCGGATTTCCCGTGTGGGCGCCAGATATTTTTGGTTGTCAAATCAAGACTGGCTTTATTTGAATATTCATATTCTAATCTACCTATGCTACCTCTTAATTCTATTTCTTATTTTCTAATTTCTTAAAGCTAAATTGATGACGCTGCATTTGTATTCACATTTAGTCACGTACATGCATTCGTTCCCACGTTTGTACATTTGCTGCTGCTGCTATTGTTGCTGGTGTCAAGTGGCACATTCCACTACATATGTTAACTTACATTAGCCTATATCTATCTCGTTTCGTATTGCCTGTTACAAACAACCGTTATGTGAACAAAGTTATAATACCCTTGGGCACAAGTGCGCTCGGGTATACACACAAATATTTTTAAAGCAAGCTTTCTAAATATGAACGAAATCGGACAATAAACACTGGTTTAACAAATATATCGACTCGTGCGCCACCAATCAACAAAATCTGTTGTGGAGTTATTCCTTTTCTTGTAGTTAATATATATACCTTTTAAATATAAACCCAATCGGACTATAAATGCGGGGTTTTCAAATATCTCAACTCCTGCGCCACCTACCGGATTAACTCATCTGTCATATTGCATTGTCTTCGGGTTCTGTGCCAGCTGTGAAGTTTCAAGTCTCTAGGTCATCGAGAAGTTGGTCAAAAATTTATTGCAAAATTTGCCCTTAAGAAACATGCATACATACATATATACATACATACAGAGCAAGTTAAATAAAAACTTGTAAAAAGAAACTGTTTCGATTATGTAGTAACTACTACTAGTAATTGAGGAATTCGGTCCTCAATTCATACCGTGCCCAGGTTATTTTGTTGCGTGCCATCAATGGCACGTATGACTTTGGTTCGCCAGCCCTGTATTAGTGTTTGGC
>NW_016217416.1:0-1619 GCF_001687245.7 Rhagoletis zephyria | reverse complement strand
TTCTTAAAGCAAAAAGTAGAAATTGTTTTTGAATTGATTCTATCTTGTCAAAGTATGTTTGATACCTTGGATTCCAAACCACCGAACCGTATTCCAGAATTGGCCTAACTAATGTTGTAAACAGGGTTTTAGTGATATAAGGGTCACAAAATTCTTTTGACCATCGTTTCACAAATGCAAGTACACCTTTAGCCTTGTTGACTGTCACATTAATATGAAGATTAAAATTAAGCTTAGGATCCATTGTGATACCAAGGTCCACAAAATTGTATACCTGTTCCAGGTTATGGTTACCTATTGTATAAGAAGCGGGATGAACAGCTCTTCGCGAGAAGCACATTACTTTACATTTCTTAAGATTTAGAGGCATAAGATTTACTAGACACCAGTAAGCCATGCTGTTTAAGTCTGATTGTAGCAAAGACCTTGCATTAATTGAAACGTACGATTTATAAAGCTTTACATCATCTGCATACATNTTGTATATCTGTAGAAATATCGTTTATAAAAAGCATGAACAAAATCGGGCCTAGGTGGCTACCTTGAGGGACTCCTGAAGTAACAGCAATGACTTCAGAGATAGTATTTTTAAACATTACCCTTTGTGATCTATTATAGAGGTATGAAGAGATCCAACGTAGAAAATTAGGTGGAAGACCAAGAAGATCAAGTTTATAGATTAGCAACGAGTGGCACACTTTGTCAAATGCTTTACTGAATTCAGAATATATATCATCAACCGTTTTGTTTTCACTAAATGCTTTTGAGATATAAGATGTTAATTCAAGTAAATTTGAAGAAGTTGACTTGCCCTTGCAAAATCCATGTTGACTATATGAAATGCTAGAAGAGATAGAATGCGTCAACTGATTTGTTATAATTGCTTCAATTAATTTGGGAATTGCAGAAATCTTAGCTATTCCCCGGTAGTTCTCCACTGAAGATCTGCTACCGCTTTTATGTAACGGGGTTATGAATAATGTGACCAACTATTTCATAGCTCAAAGAAGTACAGGTAAGGTTAGGCTAAGTTAACGCCGCGAGTCGATTACGAAATTTCGAATGCGGCTAATTTCGATCCCTGAGAGCGCAGTGTTTGTTCAGAAGTGCGAGCCAAAATGCTTCCATCTTAGGCTCATGAAGGTTGGGCAGTCTAAAAGAAAGTGTGGAGATGATTCCACTCCATCCTCCTCTTGGCAGCTGATACGAAAGGATCAGTCGAAATTCCTATTCTCACAATGTCCTGTCAGAACCCCGATCACTAGTCCTTGAGAGGTAACGTGTTTTAAAGTGCCCTTTAAAAACATTTTCTGCAGCAGTGAACCGTCTTCTTTTCCTTTTTTATGTTACAAAAGGACCCGGTTTTCCTTAGCCTAATAGCAGTTCGTGCTACGACAATTCTGTCTGCATTATCCGCAGGTACCGTGCTCAACATATGTATGTTAAGCGTCAGTGTAGGTGTGGTTCCTAATGCTCCGCTAATTCCTGTTTTACAATTGTAACCTTCTCTAGTAAGTTTCACCAGACAAGGGCTCCTTGAAACAATATAGGCATAAANCTCATGCGCGAAGGCTTCCTCTGAGACCTTAGCAATGTGTGAAGGGCAGTATTCATCGACC
>NW_016217415.1:0-1619 GCF_001687245.7 Rhagoletis zephyria | reverse complement strand
ATCGCTTACGATTTGTTTACAGTTGACTCTAGATACTACGAACAACATGTATACGAATTCAAAAAATTTAATTAATTCNTAAAATTTTTGTAAACCGATCGCTTACGATTTGTTTACAGTTGACTCTAGATACTACGAACAACATGTATACGAATTCAAAAAATTTAATTAATTCGCATTATTGATAATTGCAAAGCGCTGAAGTATGTATAAGTGAGAGTATACATGCAGACCTATTCTGCTTTGGTAACACAAATTTTGATTACTATCATGAAAAGATTCAAATACAAAATCGTACATTAACCTATGCTGCGTTGGTAATCAGATTTTTTAACGGATAATAAAGCTCCTCTCTTTTTATAAACTCTTTTCACATTCTGCGCACTTTTGTAACCAGTAAAATTTGTTACCATCTCATAAGCAGGGGAAAAAATATTGCCCCATGAAATATGCAATAACATTATTTCTACAAAACTTCATAGCTGGAATGCGGAATAAATTAAACCGTTACCAAGGTACCTTGAATTGCGGTTACAAGAAGTGCTAACAAGTGTTTGGTAACAAAATTTGCTGGTTACAAAATATCCGGTAACAAGCAGAATATAGCTACAGATATTCAAGTTAGGAGTAGCCTACTGTAAACATACATATGTATCCGCGTAAATATGTCAGGACGCGGCATTTCGCAGGAATTTAAGAATTTGTCAAGATAAAGATGGCGGAGGACGTGGGAGAGACGGAGACAACTTATGTTTCACATTTACGCGTTTGTTTTGGCGGAGGATGTAAGAAAGACGGAGACAACTTATGTTTCACATTTATTCGTTTATTTTTTGCATGCATATAAACAAAAAATTGGAAACCATTTATTCATGCCCGATAATAACAAAATGTATGCATACTCATGTATAAATGCATAGATTNGTTTATTTTTTGCATGCATATGAACAAAAAATTGGAAAACATTTATTCTTGCCCGATAATAACAAAATGTATGCATACTCATGTATAAATGCATAGATTTAAATTAAACTTATGCCATCTGTATATAATAAACATTGGTTTTGTAATAGAGCAGCCGTATGCACACTTTATCCATCAAATCTCCCAACACACCATCTTTTTGCATACTTTAAATATGTAAATTTCCAGATGAAAACAAAACATAAGTACACTCATATTTAAATGCATAGATTTCTTATTAAACTAATGCATTTTTATATAAAAGTACACTGGTTTTGTTTAATATAATGATCACTTTTTATCCACAGACGCCAACAATCGGCACTTGTTGACAAACACTTGGCACTTACAAACACTTTTTATTATTGATAAGGACACTTTCACAATAAGGCACGTCAGTATCTTACACATTCACTGAATATTTTATATTTTGCACCTCCATTTATGTATTTTCTAAATTAAAATACATTTTTTCAATCACAATCAAAATAATCACCGACATTCACATTTGCCGCTTTTCTTCTGTTTTGTTTGCTTTTTCCGCATTCGAGGCGAAAATCAAAAATCTGCCGCGGACCGAGTCAAAAGGGAGACGAACTCCTCATCCCAACCTTTCAGATACGGTCAAAATCGTCGCGGCACATTTTCAAAGTAAC
>NW_016217413.1:0-1619 GCF_001687245.7 Rhagoletis zephyria | reverse complement strand
GGGGCACAGTTGCAGGGCGCGAGTAGGTGTCCGCCGGGTTGAGTTTAGTTGGCACATATCTGAAGTTACTTGGGAACTTCTCGCAGACGCGATGAATGCGTACGAGACGATTGGCCACGTAACTTCCATGGCGGTTGAGGTTGCTGTCCAGTCGGTGCAGGGTAATCGACGAGTCCGACCAGAAAAAGAGTGGTACGCCAGACAGGTCGAATTGTTTGCAGAGAAACGGCAACTGCTCAACTGCTTCTGCGAGTGCAGACAACTCAAGCTCGGGAGTTGTCCGCGGCTTGAGGGGCGCGAGGCGGCTCTTCCCGTAGACGTAGTGGTTGCGCTGCAGTCCGTCCGTGAAGTAAACTGCAAAGCCGAGGCCCGAATCTGATGCATCCGAAAAGAAGGAGACGGACGCCGGTCGAGGCAAATGGCGCGGCACTTGGATTTCTGCCAAGAACTCGAACTTCTTAACAGCGGCTCGAAAACCCTTGGCTATAGCCTCAGGCACAGGTTGATCCCACGGGATTTTCAGCACGATGGCCTCACGCGCTAACTTCTTCAAGTTGAGCTTGACAGGCTCCAACAGACCAAGCACATCGAACACAGACCCGATGAACTGCATCATGCTTCGAGGGGTCACTTCTGTCAGCTCGGGCACTTCCGGGCACTTCACCGAGAGGACGTCTTTACCGATGCTCCACAGCGTGCCAAGCACTTTCATCGGCTCGGCGCTCAGCTGACCGTTCCACTTCACTTGAAGGTCAGGCACGTTGGTGGCCCACTTGGCCAGGGTAAATCCGGCACTTGCGAAAATATCCATGGCTTCATGCCGAAGCCGCTCGGCATCTTCCACCGTGGGGACGCTCAATACCAGATCGTCCATGTAGAATGCTTCGCGCAGCAAAGGGGCACTGAAGGGGTGGCTCTCAGCGTGTTCGTCGATCAACCGCTTGATGGCGGTCATCAAAATTGCCGGGCTTGAGACGAGGCCGAAAGGTAGTCGGCACATCTCGTAGATCTTTAGCCCTTCGTCTGTCCTCCAGAGAAATCGCAGGTACTTGCGGTGCTCAGGAGCAATCTCGATCTGGAGGAACGCTTTGCTAATGTCAGCGATCACGGCGACCGGGTGTCTTCGGAAACTCATCAGATTAGCCGATAAGTTGAGCTGTTCAGCGTTGCCTTTGAACAGGCGCTCGTTGAGAGAAGGCGCGTTGGCACTCGCGTCAAAGACGATCCGAAACCGGGTAGTCGAGCTACTCTCCTTAATCACTTCGCGGTGAGGCATGTAAAAGCCGTCACCCATCCAGGGCTCCTCCAGTTCTACGGGCACTGCGTGTCCGTTCTTCACGTACTCCATGAGGTTGGAGTCGTACTCTTCGGTCATTCCGGCGCGCATCAGTCGCGACTGCAAACGGTCGTGTCGGTGTTTGGCCGAGAAGAAGTTGTTGGTCGGCGCGGGACCCGGGAGAAAGGGTAGGCGCGCCACAAAACGTCCGCTGGGCGCACGGGTAAGCTCCAGGGGAATCTCCGATTCTTCATCCTCCTCTGAGGTCAGCTCCTGGACCAAAGAGTCCGACTCTTTGCCAGCAATGTCCTTAGCTAGCGCCACTCGCAGGCAGCGCGATCGG
>NW_016217411.1:0-1619 GCF_001687245.7 Rhagoletis zephyria | reverse complement strand
GTGCCGGTATTATCGCTTGCCGTTTGTCACTCGCCCAATCTTTGGTGTATCATCATCAACAGCGCGACTACTAGCCCTCTGTGAGCGCTCTTTTACCCGTTGCCGAGCATAAATTATACGGTAAAATTGTATTTTTTTTCGTATGTATTTTTTTATAGACTTAAATTAAATTTGTTTCTTCAGAGACCAAAAGCAGTCCAGACGGAGCCCGCCATTTGGGGATGCGAGATCACGACTCCGTTTCAGCGAGCTCTTTGATAAGTGTCGCCTTGCTAACGCCAGGCAAATTTACCAACCTCTCAAGTCCACGGCTTTAAACCTGCCCAGTCGAAAAAGGCTTTGGCTGTGTTCGTCTGTTGCCTGAATCAAAACATCGATAGTTGCGTTATTCGAGGGTAAATGCCCATCGCTTGGAGAGTAGTGATGGTGAATGTCGACAAATTATGCCACGATTTTCAGATCAGTCACTCTCTTTCGTTTTTGCTTCAATCCCTGAAGGGCCCGATTTAGCTGCATGATCTTCCAGCGTACGGTAAACAGGACCCAGCCACACCTTATGGGATTACGTTCATAAACGATCAGCTAGAGAAGCTGTGACGTGAGTACAGGCTTTCAGGTTATCGTCTATGCGGCTGACGGTGTACTGTTAGAGAGGGAACAAATTCCGGTTTCCCTCTATGACTTGAACTTGGAGACTAAATGGTCTCCGAACAGTGGACTCGATGTGAGTTTTAGTAAGGTGGAACTCTTCCTCTTGACTAAGAAGTATTCTATACCCTACGCGAATCTACCCTCAACTGGAGGCTCTCTCAAGGCGCATTTTAGAGTCGAGTACTTGAATGTAATTCTAGATTCGAAGCTGTTGTGGAAGCTCATTATTAAAAAGCGATTAAAATAACGCAATTCAAGATTACAGGTAAGTCGGTTGCGGAAATGGCTGTGTTAAGAGTTAGGGGCACTGAGGGTTTAGCTGACACAGGATATGGACATTGTACATGGTATTCTCCGTGGCCGAATTCCACACTACAGGGATCACTGCTTGACTAGACTGCAACCATTTCTCCACTTACAAACCCCTTGGAATGAATGGACGAAGGCTGAAGTTTGAAGAAGGCACCGCTGAGACTCTACACAAATGGGTCGAAGCTCGAAGGAAAGATTGGTGGGGGCAGTATTATGCAAGGATTTCACGGGAGGAGAAACTCAGTCGATGGGCTGCTCATTTGCGCGGCGTCGCTAATCAAGGCTTTGGGTTGGCATAAATGGCCCTCGTGTAGGCACAGTGAATGCTTGGTGAAAACCAGGATATGTGTAACTAGCAGATTTTCCAGCCGATGGTTGAACGGAGGCGGTCAGGACATCTTCCAGGGCTCACAAAGGCGCGACCCCAAATTCTGCTGGATGTATTGATAAGACACTGCCCGATGGATACTCACCGGAATCCTTACTGGGGTATCTGTTTAGAGGACGATGAACGCATTTATTAACTATTTGTGAGGAATGAAAAATGGTTCCGTTATCAAAGGTAGGTAAGCTATTAAATGATATTAGACCAGAAAGAAAAAGGAGCGAATATATCGGGTGATTTTTTTGAGGTTAGGATTTTCATGCATTAGTAT
>NW_016217410.1:0-1619 GCF_001687245.7 Rhagoletis zephyria | reverse complement strand
TCCAGCATTCCATATCGAGGAGATGGTGGGTGGTCTCCCGGTTCGTCAGGACCAGCAGGTACCAGTGTCCGGCCGTGTTGTGGGGCGTTAGCACCGCCCGCTTGCCGAACGGGTCGGTTTTTCGCAGCCAGCGATGGATGCGCCGATACTGTTCCTCCGGGTTTCCTTTCTGCGTTAGTTGCCACACCACGAAGGGGCTGAGTATGGTGGCCCGTGGTCCCAACTCGGCTTCTAGCCCTCTCGCCCATGCGTCTATCACCGCATCTGTCAACCATCGTGTCCCCTCTAACGAACGTAGGTCCACCGGGTATATTGCGATGCTGCCTGGCCCTGGCGGGTATGCCAGTACTGGCCCTTGCTCCTCCCGTGGCGTTGTCTCTTCCCCTGAGGAGAGTTGGATGGCCGGTGATTGTACTCGCCTCGCGGGTATCTGGTCGCTGGCCGGGGTGGTCGACGGGATAACCGGCTCCTCGCTCGAGTCGTCCGAGCTGTCACTTGAGCTAATCGTGCTATCGTCCGAGCTAGTCGTACTTCCGCTCGACCCACTGCATTATGTTGAGTTGCTGCTCGTGGAACTCTCCTTGGTACTGATGTCTCGCTCTGCTGCGACTACCAAGGCGTCGTGCGTACCGGCCGTTATCCTGCCGAGAATACATTCGGCCGTTGGTACGGTATGCCTGATAGGGTGCGCCCTTGCGGCGGCTTCCGCCCAGGCGGCAGTGCGCCCGGCGACTTGTTGAGTGTGGGCGGCTCGTCGAGCTGCCATATGTGCGACGGTTGGGTGCGTGACGGTCGAGTGTGTGGCGGCCGTCGGTGTAGTGGTCATCGGCGCCGTGAGGGCGCGCGTGGTGCTGGCGCCGGTATGTGCGGAGGATCCTGGCGTGGGGTCCATAGGCATGAGCGTGCTACTAACGCTGCTGGGTGCAGCGACTGCAGTAGTGGTAGCGGATATCCGCTGTCTAGTTTGCATGTTAGTCATCTGCGCTGCGGCGTCGTGAATGGTGGCGACGCGTGTCGTCCCGACTGCGGCGTGGGCGTTGACCGCCGTATGGCTGCGACGCGGCGTGCGGTGGCACTACCCGTCAGCTCCGCGTGTCTCGTGGCGGCGTCGGCTGCTTCGGCGCGTTCCGTCGCGGCGTTTCGTATGCCGGTAGTGGGCTGTGACCCCAGTACCTGTGTGCGAGGACGATTCGCTTCCTCCTCCTCTATGTGTTCGCGTATGCGTTTGACGCTGATTGCCCATCTATCGTTGACGTCCATTTTCTGGCTTTTCTCTCTTTTTTTTTNATTAATTCAATTATTTGTGTGGTCGTTCCCTTTTTTTTTTTGTGTGTCTCCTTGTGTCTATATGGCCTCACTGGTATGATACGTCTTTAATTCCGTGATATTGGAAGTATTTTCCCTCCCTCCATCGGTCTTGCGTAACTGAACGATCACCGGTGATATGTACCTCAGGATTTTGTAGGGGCCGTCATATTTGGGTGCCAATTTCGCTGTGAATCCGTCCGCGGCCTTGGATAGATGGTGTTCCTTGACGGGCCTGGTCCGTCGCCGCTCTCTCCATATTTTTCCGGACAATCCTGAATGCCTCCTGCATCCTGCTGGACTTCTCCTCGGCA
>NW_016217409.1:1406-1622 GCF_001687245.7 Rhagoletis zephyria | reverse complement strand
CCACACCTTAATATAGAAAATAAGGAAGAACTTTCAAATAAATGGTTAATTATTTTTGCATGCTTAACTACATTTTTAATTGTCGTAATTGTTATTTTAATAAAAAACTATATAAAGAATAAACTGAGACAATTGAACGATGTACACCAACGCATCTAAGCAAAAATTCTATATACCAAGAAATGAATCAATGGCAAGAAATATACGACGCATTAT